>NC_056739.1:1055864814-1055959814 GCF_019279795.1 Protopterus annectens
TATTTTTTTTGTTACATGTGGAGAGAATTTTACATTGGTTAAGTGAGCCCCCAAATGCATAGCTAGCTGCACTGTGTTGTGCCTTCATGTGGATAAGCACTCTTAAAATGCTTCTGCTGAAGGTTGCTTCCATTGCTTGTTTCAGAATTGTCATTTGTAAAGATTTGTATTATATTCACTCGATGGTTCGCAGGTTCACCAAGCATTATTGCTTGAACTTTGATTGTAGAACATCAGGTGTGCTTTGACTACTCAGTGCTTTGGGACTTTGCTTTCTGATCCCTTTCTTTTCATCATCTTCTGAGTCTTGTCTTCCAGGAAAGTTTCATTTTTGGGGAATCGTTTTAGCCGTTCTCACCAGTATCCTGCCTCCAGAGTTGGAACCAAAATCATTTGATCTGTAAGGCCTTTTCCCAGTGATTGTTGTCCTGCTCTTGATGCCCTGTGCCTTTGTATGCTGTACCTTTAAGTCGGGCAGTATGTAAGCTTGCAGCCTTGTGTTTGGCATCCTGCACATTGTGCTTCCACAATACGTGGTAGTCAAACTGGGCAGTGTAAGGTTTGGACACTCCTTCCTAGTCCATCATTCAATATCAGTGTGCACAGCCTGGCAGCACAGGTATCTTCAACTGCTGGAGCTGGAAAAATTTGGAATTGTGATAAACTGGAGTTTTTAAAAGTGGACATCTCGGGACTTGTCTTCTGAAGAGGGCATCCTTGAAAATCAGCTGATATGACAAGTACATATTCTTGATGTACTGTATCAGGAAATCATGCTATTTTTTCATACAGCAAATGCTGAAATTTTCCTAAAATGCTAGTAATGGGTTAGTCAAAATGATTAAGGTCAGCAAATAGAGTTAGCGATCATACTTGGGATAATATATGGAAGTTGCTTCACACACCGTTTAAATTTATAATGTGATGAGTTTAATGCACGATATTTGAAGTGTGTTCATAAAATGAGGGTTCTTAAGTGTTATTGCTTAGAAGAAGTGAATGTTTTAGTATCTATAGGCATGCATGTCCCCCTCCCAAATAGTGAAGTAGTGAGAAGCATGTCTGATTTTGAAAACTGAATCAGATTGGCATGTGGAGAAGACTTTTATTATCTTATTTGTTATACTACTCTGGGTTCTTTTGTAAAAGAAACTCTACACTGCTGCTGTTTTCATAATGAGTCAGACACACTTGACTGACTCGTGCAGCCCATGACTTTAACATGATAGGTGGTAGAAATTTTGTGCAACATAGGCTATTCAAACTGTATAATTTTTAGTACACAAGTCTATAAGACGTCTCTGTTGCATAAGAAATGTTGACTGTATAGGCACCACCTGTACTTGACCCCATCTCTGAATTGTTGCACACCTGGGGATGCCTTCATGCCTTGTAGAGTAAGTGGGACTAAGCAGCTGTCTGAAGAGGCTTACTTTGCACAGTGCTTCTGTCCTGCAGAGTTGAGATCACTGCTGTTCATGTATTTAGAACCCTAGTTAACATGATTTCCTTCACTGCTCTGATAGTAAATTTGTTTTGATTGTGGTGGTATTTTTTATAACCCTCTAGTTGGGCTGGTACCTGTGCTTGTTTGTGGTTTCAAATCCATTAGCCAAATTTTTCATGCAGTAGGCATGTGCTGTACTCTCTTGTATTTTGTTGAGTCCTTTTGCTTGACTAAACAATAGCAATGAACATGAGCAAAACAGGTTTGTTGTAACCCTGTTTTCACATTTTCATTTCTGTAAAAGCAGTTTGACACTGCATCACCTATCTCTTTATTGTAGATTTGAAGCACTCGTGTATGACCATTTTTTCATAGGTTAACAAGGCTTCCTATTTCAGTGTATTCTGCATAATATGGAGCAATGTTTCCTCTTCAGTGCTTCAAATACAGTAAAATGTGTAAAACTGTGATGTGATGGTCCTGGTGAGCTTTCTCACCAGACAGCTCCTCCTAACTTCCTGATTTTGATCTGTATACAAGAAAACCTTTATTGCTATTCAAGTCAGCTGTAAAGGGGAAGCTAGCGTGTGAAGATCAAATGAACATTGTTTCTGAACCCTGGGACAGAGTTGATCTCTAGAACAGGTAATGCTTTCATTTTTTTGCATATTGTCTTGTGATGGGTGAGTAAAGTTTAGAGGTAAGGGCCCCTGTCATGAATATTAATGGCAGCCATTATGTGTTAATTTATAAGTAATGCTGCTGATTTATTTTTCTCTTGCTGAATATACAGCCGTTATGTTTACAAACATTCATCCAGTTATGTATTCTTACGTTGCTTGTCCACATTTTGGACTCATTTTAATTACTTGCATTTGCTGTGCTACAGTTTTGAGTGCTTGCGAATGTGTTGTGAACATTTGGTATACTAGACTGGTTGGATCAGTTATTTGGATAGATTTCAGACATGGCAGTTTACCACAGAGAATTAAGGCTGTAAGCTACTTCTGAATTTTCATCCTCTTGCACTCCACTTGCAAACTACCAGTTAACCAAACAAGTACTCGTGGGTCACACTTAAGTGATGCTGTTATGATGTTATCTGGCTACCAAGTAAAAGAAAAACTGATTACTTTGGAAACCACTTGGGCAGTTTATGTCCATGGGTATCGTCTCCCCCTCTCCCCTCACACACAATACTGACTGACTGAAGTGAGACTGCCCTGGTTGAAATGTTTCCAGGAAAAGACTCAGTGTTTTGGCTGGATTCCTGAAGGTAATCTGTCTTGATTATAACCCACAAAGAAATTTGTGCACCATCTTAGTAGTTAAAAGGCTAGCCTCCTATTGTATTTGCATTATCTTGTGTCCTCCCCTAATTTTCTTTCTTTTTTGCTTGGATTTTTTCCTTCTCCCCACAGGAAACCATGTACGTCCTTCCTCTTAACCTAGATAATTTCAGCCTCAACATGATTGATTTTTTTTTTTGTTTGTTTTACCTGTTCATTCCCTTGACATTATTCTGTTGTTGAACTTGTGGCCCTTTAGTTCTTTTCCAGAAATATTATGTTCTGCAACACTGGGCTGAGGAAACGCCTCTGTCCGTTTTCTACTTGCTTGTTGTCCATACTTTCATTGTGAAGTTGCAGGCTAGTCTGTCTTAAATGGTCTCCTGTCTGCTTGTAATTGCAGGTTCAGTTTCTTCCAGCAGCAGAATGTCACAGTTTGTGTTCTGAAGTGCACCAGTGCATTTATCTTAATGGTAAAATAGTTTGAAAGTGCATTGTTTTTCCATTGGGCTGATTTAATAGTGTTACATGCTTTTGGGAAAAATTCTAACAGCTTGCCAGGCATTAACTAATCATTTCCATTACTTAAATTTTACCTCTATCTGTCCTCCAGCAGCTAGACAGTTGTCCTGTCTGCTTCATATTCCCAGCTCACCTTGTTCTGAAGCTCTTTGCCCAGCAATCCAGGGTTTCTATTTCCATTCCATCTCTCTTGCCATCCACTCTTCTCATTGTACAGTCATGGTCCCTTAAAACTAATTGTATACATAATGTAGGGTCATGCAGATAACTCATAACCTTTTATATATGTATTTTATTTATAGCTGTTGCTTTCTGTAAAATGTGAAATGACTCATCTGTGCCAGTAATTCTGCAAAATGTAGTGACTGTAGCTTTGCCGTATATAGGCTTGTTTATATGTACTAATGCTGTGCTGTCCTTTCCTGGGTTAAGATCAAAAATGTCTTTTTAATTATATAAGGCACCTCTCCTGGTTTTCAAAAACTACATTTCTACATTGTATATTGACATTTATTTTGATTTAGAAGCATTTTTTCCTGCAGTTCGACAGGTGATCTTTAAAGATGTATGTGTGGTCCCGTCTTTCTTTCTTTGTATTCCCCTTTTATATTTTATTAAGCTCCTTTTTAGTTTATTCATTTTATGTTTCCAGTACATTTGGATCGTTGCAGGCATGATGCCAAGAAGATAGTGTACATAAACTCATGAAAATTTGACATGCTTCATCCAAAGATATGGGTCCCACCCTCCTGCTTAACTCCTTCCTCTGTGAGTTTCAGTTATTTGTTTGTGATTCAGCATGCCCACAGATGTCTCGGACCTGATTTTCTGTCCTTCAAGGTCCTCCCTTTGGTCCTTCTTGAAGACTTCCCCAATCCTGACTTGGTGAGGTAGAACTCTGTTTTTCTCATCCTACTTTGGAGAAATCACTAGGCATGGTTAGGAGAGCTGACATGGTCACTACCTGTTCAGTGCAGTAGCTGTTTGAAATATCAGGACCCAGATGAGCAAGTCCCATAATGTGGAGATTGAATTGCCAATAATCCAGACTTGCCGACATTCCAGAATGCCGACAACCATATGGCCGACACCATATGGTCGACATTAGGAATGCCGACAATGTGGAACCGGCATCTCACGGTAGTGCGGAATGGAAAGATTTCCATTCCTGCACTGAAATGTGATCTCTGAGTTGGTATATTAAAGTTCCAGGGGGGTGTGGGGGCAGAGCCCCCCAGGGAGGTGCAGGGGGGCAGAGTCCCCCACGGAGGGGTGCTTATCCCCCCTGCTAGCAGTTTAATGGAAATTTTATTTTCCTTTTCTGTGGATTTCTTACAATGTCGGCATTCTGAATGTCTATCATATGGTGTCGGCCATATGGTTGTCAGCATTCTGGAATGTCGGTGTTGTGTAGGGGAGATTTTATATATATATATATATATATATATATATATATATATATATATATAGATATATAGATATATATATAAAATATAGTTGGCTATAGAGATAGATGTTTGTATGTGTGGGTATATATGTTAGTGCTTATATGTATGAAAACATGTATGCAATATATATAAGCTCGGGTTGGAGGTTTGCTCCCCACATCGGGGGTGCAGGGGGCCCCCACTGCACTAAAGAAACTTTGAGAAGAGCTGCATTCCGTATTGACTGTTCTGGATTTTTGATCTTTTTTCCAGCATGTCTAAACAGTGTTTCAAGTCCCGGTATTTCAATAGGAAACTGTTCAATTTGTATCTTATTCTTCATTTTCTGGTACCCAGCTGGTGTGGGGTATAGGAGAGAGTTTCTTTATAGCTTGAATAATCACTCTTTCCCAGTCACATATATAGTGGCAGCATACAGCGGTGAATGATTTTTATGTGTGTTGATGTGTACTTCTGCCTTCCTTATACATGCTTTATGTCTGGCCACCTGTACAGCTCTAGACTGTGGTATTATAGCCATAATTTCCTTCTGACTCCTAGTAAAAACACTGTTGGACTTCACCTTCTTTTTTTTTTGATGCTCTAGTTAATCCTGCCAATTCTCTGGTCTCATTTCTGTTTGAGACTGATAATTTTCTTCCACTTGACCTGCTAAGTGACCATGCACATTGCATATTGGAATAGATTTGTATTCTAGATTTCCTTTGTGATGTGCGGTATTGCCAGCTATGTCAGGAGAAGTAGGGCAGTGGATGTATAACATATGCCAGCATAGCTAGCTGGAGTTTTGTAAAGAATTGTATATCATTTGTATATCAAACTGGTTTGTACATGTTCTATTGAAAATCTATTTGTAAAGCTGCTTGTGTTACAAATATACCAACAGTGGGTCTTGCTGGGCAGAAAAGAAATACACATGGGTGTTAGACTGTATTGGAACTGTTGAAATGAATGTATTGTAACAGAGAATACTAGAAGAGAAGAGGTCAATCTCAGTCCAGCTAACTTTGAAAAATAGTTTGAAATTTACCTGGTTTAGGCTGTACAGATTTATCTTACAGCTCTGATTGTAGCCAGAGACAAAATGTCTAAGAAAACCAGGACTAGGAATTGTACTGTATTGTCCTTAGCGGTGAATTACTTGCTCCCCTGAAAGGGTGGAAGTTTTTGAAATGTTTTTATAGCTTCCAGGTGCTACAACACACCTTAGCAAAGCTGTATGTGTGTGTATGGTAACACATATGTGAAAATTTATGGCTCTGTTTCTAGTAAATGGGGTGGAGTGGGAACCAGAAGTCAAGTGACCAGATGTATGTGATGTTTTGTAATCCAGCACTGAAATGATGTTTTAATACTAGTTGAGACAGAAGTGTCAGGGCAGTCCTGCCAAAGGAGGATCACTCACCCACTTCTTCTTGCCTTGCTTTAGTAAGTAACCAGGGGTAGGGTAATTATTTAGATCAGTTAGGAAAATATAATGAGATTAGTTAAGTACAGTTTTTCTGTATCTGTGTGAATCTGTCCATCTGTGTTTTTAATTTTCCTGCGATTGAAGCTCTGGTGTTTATTATAAAACGATTTTTAATATTTTCATGTTCTTGTATTATTAAATATATTTAAACTTTTCACTGTGGCTGGTCTTGGAGAATTTTTTTAACATTTAAGAGTACTTCTATTTATTTGGTGACATTGTAGCCACTCCTGAAAGCCTTGCTGCATTGTTCAAACACTACTATTTGTATTAGTATTAATTTTATAAAGTATAAATGGGTACCCTTGTAAGAGCCTTAGAGTAGCTTGCTTTGGAGTGTTCTGGTGGCACTGTCTACCTTATAGTCTATTGTGTGTGTGTGTCTGTCTGTGAGAAAATCAAATCTCAGTGTGTGCGTCAGCTACTTGGAGCAAGGACACAGAGCACTGGTTTCACAGAGAGGGTGGTTGAGGACTTGGCTTGGAACACTCAGCTGAGGACTCAACTCTACAGGACTCTGTGTTCAGTGAGGAGTCTTATTGGGGCCTGAGAGAGGGAAACCCAGCCCCAAGACTGGAGTCTGTTCCCTGTGTGCTCTTAAAGGAAATTGTGCCTGGTGCAGAGTGCTGCATCTGGAAATACTGCGCATCTATTTTTGTTCCAAATGAAGGTCCCTCACTGGTGTCAGTGGTTAGGATTGAGGTTCCATGATTACTTGTCCCAGAGGAGAGGTGTCACATCCACATTGTTCTGTGAAGAAGTAAATGGGTTCCTTTCAAAGGACCATTCTTAATTATATTAGTTGCAACAATTTTTTAACATTCTTTTTGAAGTCTCCGTTCATTTCTTGTTGTCTACCAGAGGATTGTACTTTTTTCTTGCACAATCTAACATCTGAGTACTTTTATTTTACTTTCTTTAAAAACAATGTGTTCAAGTGTAGACCATTAAAGTATTCCTGTTTTGGCTGTTGAACTTTTCATCCAGCTGTGGAAACATTCCATGACCTGTTGTTTTTTTGCATGAAGACAGTTAAAACATTTTTCTGCACAGAGCAGATGGCTCCTAATTTAAACCTCTAGATCATTCACATCCATTTTATAGTTGGCTAAATCCCAAAACAGAACTTCAAAACATTTAATGGCCTGCTTCCTTTAGTGAGTCTGTTAACAGAGATCAGCCCTGAATCCTTAGAGTGGTGAGACTTTATAGCATATTTGTGAGTAATTCAGATTATCAGTGAATTTTATATATATATTAAAATTTAAAAATAAAAAAAAAATACTTAATCCTAAAAAAGCCTACATGGTACCTTATGTGAAGCTTTTATTAAAAGTAATTTGGATACTGGATACAAACAAAGCTAGGGGAGATATAATTTTCTTCCTTTTTAGGATTATAGTTATTTTTTTGGTCCCTGTCCCCCATGTCTGCCTGCTGTTTTGCCACAGATCCCTCTGTGATCCTTTGCACCCAACAAACCTGACATGAGTAGTTTGCACCTCCCCAACTCCTGTGGGGAGCCCTGCTGGGAGTCTAAGTGAAGACCTTTTTGTTTGATTCAGGGAATGGGCAGAGAAAATCAGGGTGACTAAGTACTGTACCATCCTAACCGTAGCAAGATCCATTTTTCGTGTGTTCTACCCAAAAGATTGCCTCCTACTCAGTGCGCAATAACATCAGTGTGCAGTATTCTATTCAGATCTTTGGGTACATGCCCTGTTTTTTAATTTTTTTGTTTAAGCCTGCAGTTCTTGGTTTCCACTTGGTGTAATTTGAGCAGAAATTCACCTGTCCTGGGTGGCTGTACGGGAAAAAATGTCTGTCTCCTCCAACTGATGCCACAGCAGCTTTGCTTTTCATTTGTTCCTACATTCAGGGCTCATTACCTCTGCACCACTGAGCTGTCTGTAAGAATTCATTTTCTTCAGCCAGTGTTATACTGTGAGGTAAATTAATTTTTTACAGAGACTGCAAAGTAAAATAATGAATGGTAACCCTGTACCTCTTTTTTACAGTTTGCAGTGTTAGAGGTATATTTGTTTGTCACTATTAATACCCCTTGGTCACAGAGATCACATACTGTTCCTAATGTTTCAGTTTTTATTTTACCTTATTTTTTTAACTAGGTAGTCTGACTGTGCATCAATGCCATATTGCAATGACAAGCAGAGATCATAGTCTGATTAACTAATATGCTCTGAGCTGCATACCGTGCAAGTAGAAGTTGAGAGAACCGAGCCCACCAATATAATTTTACTGTATTTAATTGCCAGACGATTCACTTATTTCCAAGTATTAGTGCCGGATCTTATCATAGAGCCATAGCAAATGCGTTATAGTAATTGGCAGCACACTCAGGAGATGGTGACCATACTTTGCCTTTGGATGCCCTTTTAAAACATCCATTCTTTGACACTAGACACTTATTGAGATGATCTGATGTTTTTTCCTGGTGTGGATCTGGGTCGCTGCTCCAAAGTGATGTGCAACATTTCAGGGACTGTTGTACCATCTGTATTCTTATTATACAATTGTGATCAAGATGTTGATATCAGCTTATAATTCAAGTGTAAATCCTCCTTCAGAGCTGCAATCAGAAAAGTAACCTTATCAATTATTAATGACGCACACTACTTTGAAAATGAGTGACATATATACTTACGAGCCTAAATACAACATAAACATGGGAAACGCACACCCATACTGGCACAGAGAAGCATACACACACTCATTCATGTTTAATAATCCACATGTGGCTGGCATCAAGCAAACATTGTCTAATACATCGGTCTGGCTGGCACATCCACTGAAGACATTCCAAAGGCAACAGTTTAATTCTTGAATTTCTTCAATTCAGTCTTCCAGTATGTGCTGTCAACTTACTCCAGTAAGTCTCTCTCATCTGTACTATTTTGCATGGTTGACAAAAAACTTTAATCTTTTAGTAACTTAATAAATTTTCACCAAAACAAAAATAAACGTAGATTACCATATATGCCAAGCTTGGCATTGTACCAGGTTATATTAGTGGTTCATAAAATCCTCCAAGGCCAGCTTCGAGAGAAAAATTGCACAGGACACCAAAGACAATCATAAGGCTTTTTTCAGTTATGTTAGAAACCTGGGATGCAACTCCCAGACTTGTTCTGAGTTGATTCGAAACGACAAAAAATACACTGAACCCACAGACATTGCCAATATCCTGGCAGACAGGTTCAGTGCAAACTTCTCCACCCCCTCCCGCGCAAAAGAGCAAGTAGCTATCCCCGCAGAGGGCTGCCTCCCAAACATCTCAGATGCTCAGGTGAAGGCTGCCCTCTCCAAAGCAAAAAACACTGCTTCCATGGGACCAGATGGCATCCCAGGTTGCGTCCTACATGAACTACAAGAGGAACTAATCCCTCAAATAAAACAGCTATACAATCTCAGCTTCACTACAGGATATGTGCCCACAGAATGGCGTACAGCAACAGTGGTCCCACTCCACAAAGGTGGAGCCTCTACGGACCCTGGAAACTATCGCCCCATAAGCCTGACTAGCTTAGTCTGCAAGGCTATGGAGAGGATCATCATGGAGCTCATAAACAAAGACATTGGGGACCTACAGACACTAGATCCTACCCAGTTCAGCTTTGTCAAGGGCAGATCCTGCCTTTTGAACCTGGTTGACTTCTTTGAAACAGTCACCAAAGCCATAGATGAAGGGAAGGTAGTCCACACAGCCTATCTGGACCTTTCAAAGGCATTTGACACAATACCCCACTCGGGCATCATAGATAAGCTATCCAGCTTAAATATAAACCCCTATGTCACAAGATGGGTCGCAAACTGGCTCAGACAGAACCCACAGAGTGAGAGTTGCTGGAGCCATGTCAGACTCGAAACCGGTCACAAGTGGCATCCCACAGGGTTCTGTCCTGGGACCACTCTTGTTCGGTATATACTTTTCCGAGGTACAGGCAAACATGGGAGGACTATGGCTCACCAAGTTCGCAGATGACTGCAAACTGGGCGCCATAATCAACTCTCCAGCTGACACAAATATCCTTCAAAAAGGTCTCACAGAGACAGATAACTGGTGCGAACGCCATGGTTTAAAGCTAAATGCCAAAAAATGTATAGTCATACCCTTTGGCAAAAACAATGTGCCCACAAATTACCACATAGGCGGAAACCCATTAAGTACAGAGAAAGTTATTAGGGACTTGGGGACCCAAGTTGATAGCAATCTCTCCTTTGAAAACCACATTGCCAAAGTGGTTAGAAAGACCTTCTACATAGCCCACCTCACCACGAAGGGTTTCACATCTAGATCAAGAGAGGTAATCGTGCCCCTTTATTCATCCCTCATCAGGCCCATCATAGAATACAATGCCCCTTTTGGGATATACCTTACCCGACACCTGCAGCAATTAGAAAGACCCCAAAAGTATCTCACCAAGAGGATCAAGGGTCTCAAACAGATGCCATATGCTGCTCGGTTAAAAAAACTCCAGCTCTACTCAGTTGCATACCGCCTACTTCGAGGCGATCTATGCCTGACATACAAAGCTATGTCAAATCCAGAATTAATGGACATGCTCCACCTCAGTAAATCTAAATCCCTTAGAGCCACATGCTCGAGGGACTTGAACCTCAGCACAGAAATAAATAGAACTTGCTGGAGGGACAGGTTCATAACCCAGAGGCTCCCTTCGCTCTGGAGTAGAATTCCAGTTCATGTGAGGCAGAGCACCTCACTTAATCTCTTCAAGAAGAATCTCGATAAGTGGATGGGGGATCGTAGGTTTGTCCCAGGGATTACTTCCATGTCACTATTAGACAGAGGCACAGTAAACTAAACCTTAAAAAGGGCACAGTATACTCAAATCAAGGGGTGGCGTAAGCCATACAGAATCTGGCTAGGCTTATAATTGCCCCAGGGCAGATAGCCTAGTATGAACCTATGAATTTATTATTTTAGAAGCACCAGTGACTTGGTAAACATCTTTGCCATGCCTAGGCAATTTTTTCAGTAACCCCTGCAACTGTAATTTATACATACTAAACCTCTAACAGACCAAAAGATATGCTGTTGTATTCCATAAGTCCCTGTGGTACATCCCTAGCATGTTGTATCTGCTACCAGAAGCATCCAGTGCAACGGTGATGGGATATAAATAAAGTGTGCATACACTCCTAAGCAAGTATCTAAATGTAGAATTGGTGGCATGTCTTGGTAGTTGGCATAAATATCTCCTGCTTTTGTCTGTTTCCCCTTCTATGCTTTAACCAAATTTTAATACGTTTTTGTATACTATCGTACTTGTCATTTGAGTGCTTAAAATAGTGTTCACTAGTTTTTTTTTAGGCATTAGCTGTTCACCTTTAGCCTCCATCAGTAATGATAGCAGTGTAGGTAGTCTTTTTCCCATCAACTCGATTGGTAAGATCACTTTATCCAAACTCAATGAACTATTTAAACCACATTTCTGCCTAATTGGATTCCAAGTACCCCTCACATCACCATGACTCAGCTGCTCCCAGCATATCAACCTAGTTGTCTGTCCCTTTTTCCAGAACCTTAAACTACACCCCGAATGCCAGTACAGGTAAAAATACATCAGTCCATGGTTTCAATTCCTTGTCATGCAGCATCAGTTTTAAGGTTCTCAGGGCTTGTTTCAACATGTAAGAGAACTCATTCTCCAACATTAATGCAAGCAAAGATGAGCTTTATTAAAACTATTCCTTCATACTTCCTCTTAAACCTGTCAAAGATTTCACCAGTAAGAAATACAAAATTATCCTTTTGCGATGCATTATAGTATAGATATGGATCCTGCTAGTTCACCCACTTCTTTTACAACTGTTTTCTACCATCCCAAGTAAATTCTGTTTTCATATTTTATTACTGTTGCTTATGATTATTACTGTATTGTGTTTTTTAAAAAAACTACAAGAAATAGCCTGTCTCGGATGGGCAGGATTGAAACACACTAAAGTAGCGGAGGTAACGAGCGCACACAGTAATGCTTCTGTACTGCAGTCCGAGTCCTACCATTTTCTGCTTGGAGAGAGAGCCTCTTAACTCCTGTTATGTGCAGTATTGACTTTGTCATTTTCCCAAATATTTGATACAGGAAGCTTCCCACAGGAACCCATATTTTTGCATCGGCTTTTCTGTTGATGCATAATTTGTTGCCACTGTTAATCTTGTAAACTGAAAAATACCAGACTTCTCTAGATCTTGAAAAAAAAAATGTTCAAGTCATGTTAAAGTATTTTCAAGTGTATCGTTTCGTTGTCAGCAAATAAGGATCATTTCACCTGTTTAACTCCTATCTTATACCCCTTATTTATTTCTGTATCATTGCAGCTGGTGGCCGTAAGTGTAGTACAAATAAAACTAGCGATCATCCCAGCTGGGTCACCTGTGATGTTTTCAGGAGGAGTGAAAGATCTCTGTTTTGTGAGGTATTGGATAAGACCATGTTACCACAATCCACTCTGATGTCTTTTTTTTTTTTTTTTTAAGCAAAAGAAATAGAAAAACTTTTTAGTTAGTACCATTTTACTCTGTTCAATGCCTTCTCTGCACCCAGGCTTACTAGTTGCTTTGCAGCCCTCATCATTAGTCTTGTCTTTAATATGTTGTCAGTTGTCTGCTGGCTCCTGACACAACCCCACAGTGAATATTTCCGTTTAGCTCTTATGTGTTTTGCTAACCCTTTTTGCTTTGACATGAGTCTGTATCCTCTGGCAAAATCATTAATGTGGCTTCTATGACTGAGGTACTACTCACTTTTTAGTAAATTCATTGATACTTCAATAAAATAGGAAACTGTCTTCTCTTCATTTTACATTAGTATTTCTGTCAGTGAGCCACTACTTCCCAGGATTTTACTGTGAGCTTAGCCTTTTATTACTTCCTAGATTTACTCAGTAGCCTGCTCTGCTGTTACCTTTCTCACCCCTGCATTCTTTAGATATTCACTTATTTCTTTCTCGTATTTTCCCTGTTTAGTCTGTGCAGTGTATTAGCACCGATTAATAATTCTCAAGTGTCGATGCATGTCACATTTGGATATCTGAATGTGGAAGTTCCAGCCATAGGATTCAACCCAGCAGTGACTGTACCCTCAGTTGTTACAGCCGCACTGGAAGTACCTTCCGATATCCAATAGAATTATTGTAGGAAAGGGTGTCCTAAAGACCTTCGTAAAAATCAGGTTCCTTATCTAGTAACTTTGGTCGGTCTCTATCTCTCTCTCTCTCCTGTAATCCTCCCATTTCTCTTTGAACTATCAAATCCCCTGCACTTAAGTCACTTTCCAAACCTTCCAGTCTTTTATCTTTTAATACCAGTTTGCATTTTCCTTCACTGTGTGAAGGGACATACGAAATGAAAAAAAGTTTCTATCAAATGTATATTGTCTGTCAAGATGTACTTTATGCATCCTCAGACTTGCTTGCTTTGAGTAGTAGGTAAGATGAAAGCCTGTGTATAGCATAGGCTGCTGTGTACTGTTGCAAGTTAACATCACTTAGACCCATATTCTCTGTATAAATCATCACATAGCTCCGTAGTCTAGGAATTAGAATAGCTCTCGGGCCACCTGTCACGTACCTATACTGGGCACTTTGTTTCTTTCTACAATATAGATATTTACCCCTTCATGAAAGGTGACTAGCTCGTTTGTTGTTTCTCTATAAACTGTCATTGTGATTGTTATTGGTAAAAATGAAGACAGTGAAAATAGTAAACTTATCTCCTTACAGTAAAGTTATAATCCCCACGTAATAGCTGCTGTCATTTATCAGTTTCTTTTGTTGCAAGGAGACACATTCTTGATAGGTGGAGGACTACTCCTCTGTGTCTTGCCCTTAACCACTTAGCCTTAAGAAGCATTTTGTGGTAAATTTTCTCCAGATGTCTGCTGCAGTTCCAAAATCCAAGGGCACAGTTGTTTCAGGTGCATCATTGTCCTGCTTTTCTTTGGTAGGTTGATCAGCTCTTTAACATTCCGTGTAAACAATCTCATGCAAAACAGTTATTCCTCTCTAACATCGTAATATGATTAGCCACAATTTTACATAGCTTTAAACCACTAAGCCATTTGTTGCTTTGCCAAACTCAGTACCCGCATACATAACTTTTATTTCAAATTGGATGTGAGAATAGGCCACTAAGTTATGTGTATATATTGCATGTTACATTAGCTATGTAGAAGTCAAACCAAATGGCCATAAACACTTTATTCACTGAATTAAAAAGACAGTACAAGTAATATTTCCTACTAGGTTTAGCTCCCCTCCATACCCTGCATGCTGACAACTCTGATTACCTCCCTGGACATTTGAAGAGAGACGTAATGACTATTTCATATGGTGTCTCAGACTGGTATGAGCCTAGAAAATGAGCAGCATATTACCATCACCAAGTATGATGCAACAATATGAGCAAAAAATGATTGATTTCAACTGGCTGTCTTCCTGGGATCTAATATTTGTCATTTTTGGGAGGAAATTGTCATCAGACCACACTGCTTTGCCAAGGATGATCTGCACCTTTCTCCTCTAGGCTTTTGAAGACTAGCTAAACTTTATCCACCCCCCTTAGTGCCTTTTTTAGGCAGTGCAAAGTTGACTAACCTACAGACAAAAACATCAACTCAGCTGAACTTCAAAGTGTTACAGTGGCAGGGGCCTAAATAAAAAAATGACACTCCCTCCAACCCCTCCTTACACTCTAATATAGATGTGTGCAGTTACTGAAACATGGTTTAAAGCAGCAGAGATTTCGCCAGTAGTGCAAAGTTTCACAACCATCCACACTTTTAGACCATTAGCTGCACAGACATGGGCTAAAGGTGGAGGTATTTCAATATACATCAGTAACAAGCATACCTCTAGGGTGGTCAAACAGGATGACTTGCTGGAGTTCTTCCACATGCAGATCACCATAGACAAATTTCTGTACCATATTGTAGCTAGCTGTAGGTCACCCTCCATGTCCAAAGAAGCTCACAATGCATAATTTGACCTACTGGAGACGCTTACCATTCAACCTAGCACCCTACTCGTGTTAGATTTTAATTACCCCTCTATAGACTGGGAATTCTACACAGCCTCAGGTCTACATGCACAGAGATTCCGGTACTTTGTAAATACAAACACACTTAACCAAATAGTGAATACACCCACTAGAAGCTCCAACATACTGAACTTCATGCTCACAAATATAGGAGAATGCTGCAACCCCTCCCCCCATGTCACATCCTCCCTGGTAAGGTCTGACCATAAAGCTGTCTCCTTTGAAATCAAAGTAAACTCTGTAATCCCATTGAAACCAGTACCACTTAAGTGATGGTTTACTCAATTCAATGGCCCTCCAAAGCCAAGAACACAGCAGCCTGTGCTGAATTGCTCTCAAACTCTGTACAGCTATGTAAGTTGCAGGATAGAGGCTGCTGTACCTACCAGAAAGAAGCCCAGGACAAGCCCCAGAAACAAATTGTCCTGATACCATCCCAAATTAATCAGAATATACAAAAAAAGTAAACAAATGGCAAAAATCAGGAAGGGTAGTTCCCATAAAGATGACTCTCTCATCAATGTAAATAGGCAACTAAGAGGGCTAATTAGGTCAAGCAGAGCAAACATTGCGATTAAGATAGCCTCCCAGGTAAAACGTAATCATAAGGCCTTCTATGTCAGAATCTTCAGGGACAGCACACAGCAATGTGCTGAACTGGTGTTAAAGGTGCCACATTGACTGAGTCTGGCAGTACAGCAAACCTGGTATTGGACAAATTCACTTCCAACTTTACCCCCATACCAACAACCATCCCCCCAAAACACCCCCAAACAGAACCTCTCCAACTATAACTAGGGTGCATGTACTGGCTGCACTCGCCAAACCAAGAACATGGCCTACATTGGCCCTGATAACATCCCAGAATGCCTCCTGAATAATTTAGAAAACAACTTATCAGGACCCTGGAATTATTATTTAGTTATAGTCTTTAAAACAGGCTTTCTGCCACATGGAGAACTACGATGGTCATGCCTCTTCATAAGGGAGGACCTTCAACAGATAGTAAAAATTGTATCCAGATACACATTTGTGAAATGACTGATAATGTAAAACATAAATTTGAACAGTAAAGACCACTGATTATCTGTGACAAGACCTTACTTAAATTGCTATTAGATGCAAAACAAACACTTATTTTCATATTAATTGATGTTTGGGTTTCTGCTTGAATCTGAAATTGGGCAACAATAAGCTAGGATAAACAGCTAAATGTGCCTCAGAATACAAACAAATCTCAAAAATAAATGAAACAAGGCACGAATGTCCATACAATAATTTATTACTGGAAAAAAAAAAAAAACGGCAAAGCTTTCGAGCATAGAACTTTTTTTCAGTACAATAAAAAACATATCCAGTTCAGTCTTTAAATAATTCCAGCCAGCCAATCAGAGCAAAGTATTAATTAAAGCACTAGTTAAGAACTAATTATGCTTTAAAAACATAGTAACCAACCTAAACATAAGAATGCTTCATTTTCAATATAGGTTTAATACTTGTACTAGCCAGATGGAAAGAACTATATGTTTATGTTTCCATGATGAGTGGTTTTAAGAATAATTAATTATTCTATAAACGGTTTGTGGATGATATCATCCTTTTATGGTTATGTAGTTGTTATAAGACACAAAGCCCTTATTTAAAACTTTTCAAGTTCCTCATGTTTATGATCCTGTGCTCTGGTAGGTAGATCCTATGGTCTCTCTCCCAAATAATTCAGCATCAAACTTAACATGTTTTTTTTTTGTCTATGTAAATCCTTGAAACAGAACAGTATGTAGAAAAATAAAACACGTGTATAATGTTCATTCTGTATGCATATTACTCTTAAAATGTTACAGTATTGCATTGAGTCTGTAGGAAGTTGAGTTTCAGCAAAGATGCAATAAGCAGAAGATTTAAACCATAATAACGTATCTGCTGGATTCCTTTTCCTGCTGTAGAGGCATCTTTTTGCCTTTGCTGATTTCTCATCTTGGTGATGGGAAGCTTTTCTTGCCAGACTACCATCAAGGTTTGTGTTTTTTTTTTTTTGCTCTTCATCCACAAGACCTCTGTTATTTTTTTAATTAATGGATTGACGTATTTGTTTCCCTGGGATCACTGATAGGAACACCAAATAACCTTTCTAACTTGTACTCCTGAAGAAGTTTTAGGGCTTTTGAATATCCGTGAATGTTTTGCCCCAGTGGAAAGGATATACTTCAGTTTTATCCTTCATTTACCTTCAGATGCCAAGAAGTAAACTTATTTTGATGGGTCATAACTGAGTCATTCCCCAAAACAAACAAAAAAATCTTTCCTGTTTTTTTTTCTTTTCCATTTACTTTCCTCTTTTACCTTGCAAGTTTTACCAGGTTTATAGTAAAAAAAAAAAAAAAAAAAACAACTCTGGTGAAAAAGCACCTAGTTATGGGTGCAGCAAGGTTGCTAGGCTGTCACTATTGGCCCTAACGAAGATGTCCTGCGTGCTTTCTCCATTTTAATATTTGCCTGCAGGCCAGTTCATGTTACCAGCTTGTCCTTCAGGCATGTGACCTGGCCAGTTCTGTTTCTTTCCATTGGACTCTCTGACATTTTTTCTATGGGTTGTCTTTGTTGCCTAGTTTAATTATATTTGAGCATTTATAAATTCACTTCAGGACCAACAGATTTTTCCTTCAGAGCCTTGGTTTCATACTTTAAGGCCGGAATGTGTCCCAGTGGCCATTCAACACCTTGTCAGTTTCACTGTCTCTGTTCTGAATTATTTGTCTAGGAGGTTGTCCAGGTTATTAAATGTATGTGTTACTGTTGAGATTTTCTGATGCCATTATTAGACTGGAGGACACCCCACCTTTCTTTGAGGAGTGTACTGCTTTCTCTCCATTTGCCACGTGGTCATTTCTCACCATTTTTCATGAGGTTGACTAATGTTGCTGACATTTAAAAAAAAAAAAAAAAAATATATATATATATATATATACACACACACACACACACATGTATAAAAATATATGTATATATAGGAAAGCTACAGAATCTCAAGTTCCAAATACTGAAAAGAGGATACCAACATGTACAGAACCAAAACACAAGCCATATTACTCTTCAAGTATAAGCAAGGGGGCAAGCCCCCCTGCACCCCCCCATGGGGGGCTGTGCCCTCCACAACCCCTGCTACTTAAGTATATCAACTTTGAGATTGCACTTAGTGAAGTGAAGTTTTGTGGAACTTGCATGTTCTCTTTGTCGGTGTTTTTTTCTAGAGCTTTTGATTTCCTCCAACTTCCTGATAGGTGACTTGTCAGTGTTCCAGATTTGTCCATAGAGTACGTGTCTAGCTGTAAGCTGCATGTGATCAAGGGTTGGTTCCATACTTTGCTGTTTGCTGGGAAAAGTACTTTTCCTGTGTCTCTAACTAGGATGAAGTGAGTATAGGAAAATGAATGAATCAATGAGCTCAGTTTATCGTATTTGATAGCATGATAAAGCATATGCAAGTGCAAAGAAAATGCAGAAGATTGCAAGTTTCTGGGCCCTTTTCCAAATGAGAGCTATATGTAAAGTCTGCCAGACTGACAGTTAAAATGGATGGATTTTATTTTTTATTTGAGTAAGCGTGCTGAACTCTTAGTACCACTTTTGGCACATCTCAGATATAGCCAGTGCAAAATATATAATGGTTGCAAAATATATAATGGTTAATAAAATCTAACATTAACTGAAGCTATAAAAAGTCAGTAAGTGGTACAATATGATATAGATCACAAAGGGTGATCTGTATCTCGTAGCTGTATACAGTCATGCTTCACACTTTTATTTAATTGATTTGGTAACAGGATAGGTGAGCCAGTCCTTGGACCCTTTTAGCCCTGACCAAGGCACAGTGGCAGCCATGTATAGTGAGTTACAAAAATGAAAATAAATTGAATAAAATGTTGCACTATAATGTATGGACACACAAAGCAAGACAATTTAGTCACAAGTAAGCAGTTAGCTTCAAAGAATTGTATTACTAACAGTGTTTAGCCAAGCAGTCTCAGAGTATAAAATCGTAACCATTTAATATCTGTGAAGAAGTAA
Organism: Protopterus annectens; assembly: GCF_019279795.1. Taxonomy (NCBI): domain Eukaryota; kingdom Metazoa; phylum Chordata; order Ceratodontiformes; family Protopteridae; genus Protopterus; species Protopterus annectens. The sequence continues at coordinate 1,055,884,136 of NC_056739.1, forward strand.
GTACTATCTCTTAATTGTAATTACTTATTTAGAAAATTAATTCCATCATCTCATTTGTGTAAGTAAACCTGCATTTTTTTTGTCAATAGAACTACAAGAGTGCCGTCTCTCATCTCCTGGTATCCCAAATGCAAAAATGTCATGAGCGACGGTACACTTAGTTTTGAGAAGTACTGTTGAGAGGCACTATTGAGTTAGAAACCATGATTGGCTGCTTCAGTGTTGTTATATTGACTGATTTCAGATGTGAGTTCATCATTGCCAAATATTAAGTGCAGGTTGATTTTGTAAACCATCGCAGAATTTAGCCCTAAAGATAGAGAAGGTCTTCTAGAAGGTAGCTCATGCTTTATACTGTAACAAATTCTGGAAAACCTGTGCCACTTGTTTTATAAAGAGGTGATAAATTTTCACCCTTTACTGAGTGCTTAAATGTCATTTTTTAAAGTACTGAGTCAGGGTTATATTTAATAGGCTGCAGTGAAAGCAAGCACCTACATTACAAAGTAATATGAATAATACATGTACAGAAGTAACTAGCCACTACCCGTTATCACCCCCTCCTTGGTCAGATCCGACCATAAACTGATAACCCTGGACATCCTCACTCCTCCACCACCCCCGATCAAAGAAACCTTTCCAAAGCAAACTTCAAACTGCTTGCATCCGAAGTGGAAAGCTTCACTATTCCCTTGCAAAAGGATAATCCAGGATGCGGAATCCTACACCAAGGAACTCTATATGCATTTTCAGGATTGCATGGACCGTGCTATCCCAAATAAAACAGACTCCTTCCTCAAGCAAGAAGAAACCAGTCTGGTGGACCCCGGCCATAAGCAAACTTTACAATAAAAGGAGGAGACTTATACAGAAAAAGGCCAAATCTCAAGTAGAAAAATCATCCCTGATCAGCATTAGTAAGAAATTGAGGGCCCTCATCAAGTCAACTAAAGCTAATTTTGAAAAGAAAGTTGCCAAGGATAACCATAAGGCCTTCTATGGCTACGTCCAAAACCTAAATGGCAACGCTCAGGTCTGTTCTGAGTTAGTACAGAATGGAACAAAATACACTGACCCTTCTGACATTGCCAACATCTTGGCTGAAAGGTTCAGTGCAACCACCCCCCCCCTCACCACCTACAGGGCCTATTACCATTCTAGGGGATTGTGTAAGTCCAATTATTACTGATACGTTGGTTAACAAGGCTCTATCTAAAGCTAAAAACACTGCCTCCATGGGACCAGATGGTGTCCCAGGCTGTGTCATACGCGAGCTCCAAAAGGAATTCACCCTGCATCTTAATACCCTGTTCAGTCTCTGCCTCTCCACAGGATATGTGCCCATAGAATGGCGCATGGCAATGGTGGTCCCGCTACACAAGTGTGGGGTCACAACTGACCCTGGGAACTACTGACCAATAAGCCTGACCAGTCTGATCTGTAAGGCTATGGAGCGAATCATTATCGAACTCATAAATGGAGAGATTGGGGACCTTCAGTTTCTGGACCCCACACAGTTCGGCTTTGTCAAGGGCAGATCATGCCTCCTGAACCTGGTGGATTTATTTAAGACAGTTACTCAGGCTATAGATAAGGGAAAGGAGGTACAAATGGCTTACCTTGACCTTGCTAAAGCATTTGACACCATTCCCCATTCAGGTATTATTGATAAGCTCACCAGCCTGGGCATAAACCCTTACGTCACAAGATGGATCGCAAACTGGCTCTCAGATCCCATAAAATAAGAGTAGCGGGATCTATGTCCGAATCCAGACCAGTAACGAGTGGTGTGCCTCGTGGCTCTCTCCTGGGGCCCCTCCTGTTTTTCATATACTTCTCAGAAGTACAGGCAAGCATGGAAGGGCTGTGACTGACTAAGTTTGTGGATGACTGCAAACTGGGTGCTATAATAGAGTCTCCGGCCGACATGGAGATCCTCCAGAAGGGCCTAAATGAGAATGATGCATGGTGTCAAAGCCATGGTCTCAAGCTAAACGCAAAAAAATGTGTAGTAATCCCCTTTGGAAAAAACAGAGTAACCACAAACTACAACATAGGAGGTAATCCCCTGAAATCTGAAGAAGAAATAAGAGCTTTAGGGACCCAAGTAGATGGTCAGCTTTCCTTTGATAACCATGTTGCCAAAGTGGTTAGAAAATCCTATGTGACCCATCTGATCACAAAAGGGTTTGCATCAAGATCTAAGGATGTTAATGGTGCCCCTCTACTCTTCCCTCATCAAACCCATTATTGAGTACAGTGCACCAATTGGAATGTACCTGGCTAGACATCTGCAGCAGCTGGAGATACCACAAAGGTACCTAACCAAGAGGATTACTGGCCTCAAACAGTTGCCCTATGCAGCACGATTGAAAAAGCTAAGACTGTTCTCTGTTGCATACCGCTTTCTCAGAGGCGATCTCTGTCTAACGTACAGAGCCATGTCCAACCCAGAATTGTTGAACATGCTCCATCTTAGCAAAACCAAATATACTCAAGCTACACGCTCTAGGGATATAAACCTCAACACAACAATGAACAGAACATGCTGGAGGGATAGATTCCCTTAGTAGAGACTTCCCTTACTATGGAACAGGGTCCCGATCTACATAAGACAGAGCCCCTCACTATCCCTCTTAAAGAGGAACCTTGATGAGTGGATGGGTAGCAGAAAGTTCACACCAGGGGTCACACCAACAGCACTACTAGATAGGGGCCAAGGGTACTAGCTGCTAGTACAAGGGTCTAGGGAACTACTAAAAGGGCGGTGAATACCGCACAACGTGGCTGGGCTAATATATGCCTTTGGGCAGATATCCCAGTACCAACCTATAGTACATGTACAGACCTAGCCGCTTCTGTTGAGTTGTTCATGTTGCAAACAGCAGTGTGTATGCAAGTAGCCTAAGTGAGCTGAATTCAGCCTGGTACATTTTGAGTGGATGCTTGCTTTCATAAAATAGTTCTTTCATGAATTGATTAATAGATTTTAATTTAAATGAAGGAATGCAAATAGTACAGTGGATTTAAAAAATGTATACACCCCTGTTAAAATGCCAGGTTTTTGTGATATTAAAAAAGGAGACCACGATAAATCATTTCAAAACTTTTCCCACCTTTAATGTGACCTATAACCTGTACAATTCAATTGAAAAACAAATCTGTTGGGGGGAAAAATAAAAAACGTTCAATAAGCTGGTTGCATAAGTGTACACACCCTTAAACTAATACTTTGAAGCGCATTTTGATTTAATAACCACATTCAGCCTTCTCGGGTAGGAGTCTATCAGCATGGCACATCTTGACTTGACAATATTTGCCCACTCTTCCTTGCAAAAGCGCTGCAACTCTTTCGGATTGTGAGGGCATCTCTTGTGCACAGCCCTCTTTAGGTCACCCCACAGATTTTCTATTGGATTTAGGTCTGGGCTCTGGCTGGGCCATTCCAAAACTTTCATTTTCTTCTAGTGAAGCTATTCTTTTGTTGATTTGGATGTATGCTTGGGGTCATTGTTGTGTTGAAAGGTAAAATTCCTCTTCATATTCATATTTCTAGCAGATGCCTGAAAGTTTTGGGCCAAAAGTGACTGGTATTTGGAGCTGTTCATAATTCCCTCCACCTTGACTAAAGCCCCAGTTCCAGCTGAAGAAAAGCAACTGCAAAGCATGACACTGCCACCACCATGCTTCACTGTGGGGATGGTGTTCTTTTGCTGATGCAAAGTGTTTTTGCACCAAATGTACCTTTTGGAATTGTGGCCAGAAAGTTCAACCTTGGTCTCACCAGACCATAACACATTTTCCCATATGCTTTTGGGAGACTCAGTGTATTGTTTTGCAAATTTTAGCTGGGCCTGGATGTTTCTCTGTGTAAGAAAAGGCTTCTGATTTGCAACCATACACCATAGGCCAGATATATGGAGAATATGGGAGATTGTTTTCACATGTAGTACACAACCAGTACTTGGTAGAAATTCCTGCAGCTCCTTCAGTGTTGCTGTAGGTCTCTTGGCAGCTCCCTGACCAGTTTGTCTTGTCTTTTCATCAATATTGGAGGGACGTCCATTTCTTTGCAACGTCACTGTTGTCGCATATTTTCTCCACTTTTTGACTTGTCTTCACTGTGTTCCATAGTCTATCCAATGCTGTGGAAAGTGTTTTTTTTTTTTACCTTTCTCCTGACTGATACCTTTCAACAATGAGATCTCTTTGATGCTTTGTAAGCTGTTTGCGAACCATGGCTTCTGCTGTAGCAGGCAACTAGTAAATGTCAGGAAAATCCTACCAGGACAACTCAACTTTATTTGGGGTTAGTCAGTGTCTCTCTAATTGATGGCAGGTATGTACCCAAGAAGACTGAATGCTGTAATTAAATCAAAAGGTACTTCAAAATATTAGTTTAAGGGTGTGCACACTTGTGCAACCAGCTTATTGTGCATTTTTTATTTATATTTTTCCCCTAACAGATTTGTTTGTTTTTTCAACTGAGTTGTACAGGTTATAGGTCACGTTAAAGGTGGGAAAAGTTTTGAAATGATTTATTGTGGTCTCATTTTTTTATATCATAAAAACCTGGCATTTTAACAGGGGTGTGTATACTTTTTATATCCACTGTATTTCGTGTAATTGACTGGCACAACCGAGATGCTCAAGTGCAAGTAACCAGAATAAATATCTAGTAGCTGTTAAATGAGTTGTAGATAAGATATACCGCATGTATGAAAGCAGACTGGTAACTTGCCATTGAGATTAGGAGAGGACATATACCAATCTTCTTCTTTCGGCTTTTCCCGGTTAGGGGTCACCACAGAGATCCACCGGTCTGCTCTTGATTGGCAGTGGATTTTTACGATGTTGAGTTGCCAGCCCCACAGCCCAACCTTCCACAGAAGGTGCATACATGCATGCACTCATGCCTAGGGCCAATTTAGTGTCCAATCCACGTACAGCATGTCTTTGGGATGTGGGAGGAAACCCACGCAACCACAGGGAGGATATGCAGACTCCACACAGAGGCCATATACCAGCATTAGCAGTTAAATGAAGGGGTGGGATTAGTATGTTAATCGACTGCATAACTGTCTCTCTCGAGAATTGATATTTATGCTGTTGATCTTGCGTAAGGTGTAAATATACCACATATATGTAAATAGATGGCTAACTTGTTATTTTCTAAATGATACAAACCACCCAATGTTACAGGCACCTTTGCATAAAAGTATTCCAGAGTATCCACAAAGTAAACACAAAGTCCATGAACTGCAAAGGTGAGGCTTCAGAACAGCAGCTTCAGTTTAGTAAAAAAATATACTCCAAAACAGCAACCTCAGCTTAATAAGGTGTATACTCAAATTTCTCCAACTACAGAAAAAAGATCTGCATTCCACTCTGCTGCAACACAGTTTTATTGGTACACAAGCGCTTTCACAAACAGCTTCTTCAGGTGTAGAACAACCATTAAAATACACAGACCTTATATAACAGTCAGTCACATGACTCTGTTTAACCATTTTTAAAGGCATATATACACATTCTAAGTGTTACTTTCTTGATCCACTCTTACAAATTCTAAACTTATATAGTATAAAAAATATATGTTAAAAACATACGTAAAGTTCTAAAAAATTCAACATTCACCTATTCAATGGTCTCTTTTTTTAATATTGGTCTTATAGGAACAGAATCATTCAGCCCATGCCCTGAACTAGCCCTTAACCTAACAATCCATTCAGCTTCTTTTTCCTCAGTCCTTGCTTTTATATCACCCCCTCTTATATCAGTGAATGTTCTACATAAGACAACAAATTTAAAAATATGTCGTTCATTGGTAACTGACACATGCTTCGCTAGTGCATTAAAACTACTTCTTTTCTTAATGTGATATAGCTGTTCTCTTATCCTATCTTTTAAAAGACGATCTGTTTTCCCTACATACAATTTGGGACATGCCTGACAGATAGTCAGATATACTGCATGTGCTGTATCACATTTTGCATAGGTTCGCAGATAAAACGTCTCCCCTGTGTCAGGGTGTTTAAATTGTGAATCATTACAAATAAAACTACAAAAGTTGCACTTGCCACATGGTCTAATGCCCTTGTCATTTTCTTCTACCTTTCAGTTCTCTGTCTATACAGAGCCTTCTTTTTAAATTCTTCTTATTTTTAAAGCTAAATTGTAGCTTTGTGCCTACTAACTCTTTCATTTTACAATCAGGTGAATGTTGAATTTTTTAGAACTTTACGTATGTTTTTAACATATATTTTTTATACTATATAAGTTTAGAATTTGTAAGAGTGGATCAAGAAAGTAACAGAATGTGTATATATGCCTTTAAAAATGGTTAAGCAGAGTCATGTGACTGACTTTGTGTTATATATAAGGTGTGTGTATTTTAATGATTGTTATACACCTGAAGAAGCTGTTTGTGAAAGCGCTTGTGTAACAATAAAACTGTGTTGCAGCCGAGTGGAATCCAGATCTTTGTTCTGTGGTTGGAGAAATTTGAGTATATACCTTATTAAGCTGAGGTTGCTGTTTTGGAGTATATTTTTTTACTAAACTGAAGCTGCTGTTCTGAAGCCTCACCTTTGCAGTTCATGGACTTAGTGTTTACTTTGTGTAACTTGCTATTTTGTTTTGGAGGACATTATGCAAATTACAACAGTATTACTTGTGTTACATTTTTATCAGTAACTTGTGTGAAGCCTGTAGATTTAACTATTTCTGTAGCCCTCACTTTACAAAACTATTTGAAGAGGCCCAAAAGAAATGGGCATCATGGTAGTATTAAGTGTTGTATTAGTTTCATTATTTCATCACTGGCTTTAGAGGACCCTGGCTGGTTGACATTCCACATGAATTCCAGCTGTACTTGCATACACAGGAGAGTGCTTCATTAACCTTTCATTGAAAAAAACAAACCCAAGAGCACCCAAACTCAACACCTGATGAAGGTTTTTTTTTTGTCTGGTGTGTGAGAAAGTCAGCATTTGTTTTTGCAGTGGGAAGGTTTGGTTTTGTTGAAGTAGAACGGTTACTGGTCCAGCAGTGTGCTGCAACAGTGAGATGGACCAATGTATAAAATACACATCAACATAAAAGTAACTTCACTGTAATTTGGAAAAAATATATATTTTTTTTCCTCTTTTTGACCACTTTTTATGCAATAATTGCTCACTTTCTTGGATATTATATGAAAATTAACTGTTAATTTGATTGTATTCTGTATAAATTTTATAACAGCACACACTAGGCTAATCAGGCAGGACAATGATGGCCTATTGACTTTATGCCGGTTCATTTTATGGGTTTGTCTTTTTCATCAAGCATAGCAGTTTTACACTCCAGACAAATATCTTATGGCACTAAAATTGCAAGGAGTTCTGTCTCATCAGTGTCGAGAGTTTGAGAATGGGCTTGCATTGCTGCTAAGGTTCACCAGTGGTGGTGGCTGAAATGGCTGATGATCAGTTCTCCTTTCCTGGAGGAGAGTTCAGGGAAATCACTGCCTGTGAAACCTGTGGTAGATACCAAGGATCTTGGAGATGGCCTACTTAACAAAGGAAGTTACAGGACATCCTATTTTAACAAATGCCACTTCCCTAAGCTTAGGGATTCCAGCTGTCTCCACGCACCTGAAGAATCTCCCTATAGGATTCATCACTCTCTAGCCACTACTGTTTGGTTCGTAAAGTTCGATTCCGCAAGTAGTCAAAGGCCCTACTAGGTGATAAGGTTATATCAGGAGGTTAACTTTGTAAGGAACACTTGAGGATCTAGATGGTATGGGCATAGTAATTGGGGGAACAGCCACTGTGCTAAGCTGCTCAGGTAGGGAGATGCCTAAAAAATAAATGAGTCCTGTTTGAATGGTCTTGTGCTTACATTAATGCTCATGTGCCTAACTCGGTATATAAAGGAAGAAAGTAGATTCCACTATATGTAAAGTCTGCCAGACTGACAGTTAAAATGGATGGATTTTATTTTTTACTTGAGTAAGAGTGCTGAATTCTTAGAACCACTTTTGTCATATCTCAGATATAGCCCGTGCAAAATATATATTGGTTAATAAAATCAAACATTAACTGAAGCTATAAAAAGTCAGTAAGTGGTACAGCATGATATAGATCACACTGGGTGATCTGTATCTCATAGCTGTATACAGTCATGTTTCACGCTTTTATTTATTTAATTGATTTGGTAACAGGGTAGGTGGACCAATCCTTGGACCCTTTTAGCCCTGACAAAGGCACAGTGGCAGTCATGTATATTGAGTTACAAAAATGAAAGAAATTGTTTGAATAAAATGTTGCACTATAATGTATGGACACACAAAGTAAGATGATTTAGTCACAAGTAAGCAGTTAGCTTCAAAGAATTGCATTACTAACAAGTTTTTAGCCAAGCAGTCTCAGAGTATAAAAACGTAACCATTTAATGTCTGTGAAGAACCAAGTACTTTCTCTTAATTGTAATTACTTATTTAGAAAGTTAGTTCCATCATCTCATTTGTGCAAGTAAACCTGCAGCTATGAGAGAGTGAGAATTTTTTTTTGTCAGTAGAATTACAAGAGTGTTCACTGTCTCTCATCTCCTAGTATCCCAAATGCAAAAATGTCATGAGCGATGGTACACTTAAACTAGTTTTGAGAAGTACTGTTGAGAGGCACTGTTAAGTGAGAAACCATGACTGGCTGCTTCAGTGTTGGTGTATTGTCTGATTTCAGATGTGAGGTCATCATTGCCAAAGATTAAGTGCAAGTTGATTTTGTAAACCGTTGCAGAATTTAGCCCTTTCATAAGTGATTGGTTTGTGCCTTTCTCTTCTGCCTGCTGACTTGATTTAAAACTATGGCTAATGACCAGTGAACCTGAGTGTTTCGGCTGGACCCTGTGCAGCATCCTGCTTCCTTTCATACTCCCTCTACATGTTCCACAAATCTCAAGACCTAGTGACCACCTCTGGCTCTTGTAGGTTGCCCCAAGGCTTCACCTCTGTCTTAGTAAAAACTACTTCAGACTTGAAACTACAAAATGCCCTGCCTTAGATCACTGTTGCCGTATTCCAGTACTTGTGGGTTATCCTGACATGGGTAACCTGACATCCGGATGGTGTACGTATCTAAAAAGAAATTACATAAGTGGACGTATGGGTATAGGAACCTTGGAATATTTTGCCACCAGTCCAAACGCAAAAGTTTCATGAATGTCTGTCTGTTTACAACATTGTTATTACTGTACTCCTGCCAAGGCTTTATCTGATAAGTGCCCTGTTGTAGAATCTTTTCTTATTTCCTTTATTTACCCTAAAGATTTGCTCATGTCAACTAAGAGAGGGAAGTGCTACTGTGGAAGGCGGGTTCCTTAAAGACCTCAACTCTGTGTGTGTTTTGCTGAGAGACTGAGCACAGTTGCTGTTCATCCCTAAAATGGTTAGTCATTTAGCTTTCCTGAATACTTTGTTGGAGACTTGGCATCTTAAGAGCCTTCTGCTTAGCAAAATGGCAAAAACCCCTGCCTTGGATGTCCTCCTGGCACCCAAGTAGTTGTACAAAAAATTCAAACCTGATACTTTGGCTGCCCAGTCTGAATCTAATTTCTCAGCTAAGATGAAACAAGACTCTAGCATTTATCGGAGTCTTTATGAAATGCCTGCTACTGCAACCCTGCCAGAGGCTGGTAAGGTGTCTGTTACTCATGCATCCAATGAGACTGAATCTCCTATAGCTGTAGGAAAGAAGGGGAACTCATGGTGATAATTTCCAAAGGAGTGGAAGGCATACCTCTGATTGTAGTAAGAGAAAGCGGTACCTGGCTTCCAGTATCAAGGTCCTGCACTTGTTAGGACATTCTAGTGGGGAAAAAAGTCAAACGCGTTTGTTCTCTGCAGATGTCCCATGAAAAAGCTGGATTTTGTTCCAGGCTTATACAAAGTCATTTTATCCTTGAAACCTACTTCCTTTCTTCTCCTGCCTCCCTCCTGTGAAAAGGCAGTATGAGGAGGAGGAATCAGATTCAAATAAGGACTCGCTAGTTTTTTCTTTCCAAATACATTCTCCAGCCCAACTGGCCTCCGATGATGATACTTTGTCCCTCGGATTCATTACCGGAAGAGATTTCCTTTAGTGAAACAATGTCTAGAATGAAGCAACAATTTGAGTGCAACACTAAACAGGTCTCAGATGTGCAGAAAAGGTAGCATGAATTGAAAGTAGGGACCCTAAAATCTTCTGTTGTGCCCCCTATCCTGGAAACCTTCTTTGGATACTTTTGCTTCTACTTTTACTAACCCAGAATTATAGCCACCAGCCCTTAAGTAACCAGAAAGGTTTTACAAGGTCCCTGAAGAGATGAAATTTCTTTATAAAAAATCCTGTAGCAGACCCCCTCAGTTTTTTCACTTTCCACAGATAAATTGACCAAACCTCATCCCTGCTTCCAGTATTCTGCAATGTAGGGCAATGAACAGATATGGCAAAAAAGCCTATACCTCTGCCACCCTGGTGTTTAGGGCCATAAATTACAAAACACAAATGACTATATTTTTATCTATTCTGAAAAACCTGAATAAGACTGAGTTTGAGGATTCTGAACATAAATTCCAGGCTGTCTGTATGGTCAACAATGCCACCCTAGTAGCCAAACGCTCCATTAAATGCAGCTGTGATGCTATTGAAGCTTCCTCCAAGGCAACAGCTGCACAGGCTTGCTTGGTTTCCCCTCCACTCTCTTCCTAAAGATGTCAAGGCCAAGCTTGTGGATTCCCCTCTTCATAGGGGCCTCTTGTTTGGCCTTTTGGCTGATGAACTCTTCTAAACCCTGCAGGAAAAAGACAGTCATGCAGATTTTTCTTACCTCAGTCTCAAGATACCAAGGGAACTATCCATCCAAACATACTACTGTTCTTGGGTAACAGAAAAAAAAATCAATAGAAACTGCAATGAGATGTGAGATTCCAAGCATGGAAAAGTCACTTTACAATAAAAAGATGCTACTCTTTTCTGCCTCTTTCCTCCCACTTTGGTTTACAGATCTTTGTTACAAAGATTCTGCCCCTCCCAGCATGGGACTGCATTGCATCAGAGAAAATGTTTTGTTCACTATATAGAAAAATGTTACAAAATATCTTGGAAAGAGCCCCACCCCCTTCAAATCAATTTAATCTGATTCCTCCTTTGGATCAAGACCCTTTGTTTCACGGAAGTACAAAACCAGTTCCTCCACAGACCTAGGGAAAAGAATTCTGCTCGAGACGATTCCCAGTCCCAAGGAGAGGGGGAAACCTTGAATTCCATTCTATATTTGTCATACCTCAACACATCTTTGGAAGTTCTCTCCTTCAGGATACTCTTCCTTCATACCTTTCTTCCCTTAAACCTACCTCAGGCTTTCCTTGTCACCCTAGACCTGAAGGATGCCTGCCTGCATATCCCCATTCACTCCGCCTATAGAAACTTTCTCATGTTTTCAGTGTCTTCTTGCACTTACATTATTCTGCTTTACCTTTTGAACCATCTACAGCTCCCAGAATCTTCACAAAGTGTATAGTACTGGCTGATTCATTTTGTGGAAGCCAGGGGATTCAAATTTTCCCTTACATTGATGACCACCTTATCCAGGCAAGTTCTTTTATTGCATCTCAACTTCACTGTATCTCATCTGAAAAGACTGATTCACATTCACCCTCAGGAAATCTTTTCTGACACCATCTTCGGATGTGGTCTTTCTAGGTTATAGACTGAAATATCCAGTTAATGACGGTTTTTCTTCCTTAAGAGAAGGTTTTCTTTATGACCAGTTACTTAGTCCTTTTGTCCCCTATTTACAACCCTCAGGAAGAGATATTCTAAGGGCCCTAAGGTATATAGCAATTTCAGTTCTAATGGTACAGTATGCCAGATTACAGACGAGGAAGATCCAAAGATGCTTCCAGTCCCTTTAGTCTTGCTGCTATTGCCCTGTGGACCTCCAAATTCCTCTCTTGCTTTTTCTAAAGAAGGAGCTGCAATAGTGGATCTCAGGTGAAGCTCAGTACACCAGTTCTCTTCCTATCATCCACACTAAACCACGACTCATCCGACCTGGCCTGGAATGAGTTGAAATGCTTCACTACAGTTCAAGGACAGTGGTCCCACAAAAAAAGTGAGAGAGAAAGATGCACATTATTGTAAATGAGGTGAGAGCCCTTCTAAAAGTCCTACAGGCATTCTTTCACCTTTGGAGCCCAGACCCCCTGAAAGTACTCGTGTTGCAGAGCAACAAACAGGAAGGGCACCACGTCTTACCAGCCATGCAGGATACCACTGATGGGATAGAACATAGCAATGAAAAGAACTTTGTACTTTCAGTTTACATATTCCCTGAAGGATGGTGCTCTTGCAGACTCCCTCAGCTGATCCAGAGAAGACCCTCATGAATGGATGTTACACAGGAAGGCTTTTCCTGAGCATCGTTTGGTACCCTCAGATCTCTGCCACCAACCAGAACAGACAACTCTGGTAGTTCTGCTCTAGGACCCCTTGTCATCTAGCCTGGAGGATGGATGCTGTTTGTCAACTGGGAGAGGCTCCTTTACACCCCCTCATACCAAAGGTTTTCTTGAAGATCTAGTAGAACAAGGCCAGAATCTTTTTTGTAACTTCCACTTGGCCCAGACAGCATTGGTTTTCCATTCTACACATCACCATTGGCAGGTCACTACACGTTACCTCACCAAGTGGACTTAATCACATAGAACAAGGGCTGTCTGATTCTCCTCAACCTACAGTCTCTCAGGCTGAATTTCTGGGTGATAGAATTTTAATTCCATTCAGGCACAAATTTTCATAGGATGTGCTGTAGGAGGTGAGAGAACCTACCACTAGAAAATCTTGCATCTCCAAGTGGAAAAGATTTCCCATATGGTATTGCAAGAAGAATGAGGGGACACCTCTCAGATGAATATTCTTACCATTCTGTCATACATGTATGAGCTGCTCAAAAGTGGTTTGGCATATTCCTTCTTCAGCGCTAACTGGTCTGCTTTCTCTGTTTGCCTGCCTTTAAATCCACCTTTGCTCTCTAGAATAAGTTCAGACAGTTTCTAAAAGGTGTCCTTCACCTAAACCCATCTAGGAAGGCAATCTCTTTTTCCTGGGACCTAAACTGTGTTCTGGAGAAACGTATTTCACACCTAACTGGCAACTTCATCTTTGTTAGAATTCTGTACCTGGAAAAAAGAGCTTCTGCTTGCTCTTAACTGTGTTAGAATAATTTCTCCGTTACAAGCCCTTATGGCTACTCCACCCTTCCTTACCTTCCATAAGGGCTAACCCCTCCTTTTATGTCCAGAGTTGAAATTGAGCTGTCTTTGAACTGATGTAACCCTTTTTTCCTAACCCACAAAACAAGGGTGCAAGGATTACTCTGCTCTCCAGATAGAGATAGGGAGGTAAGATTCTACCTGGAAAAACAAAACAGTTTCAGAAAGACTGACTGTTTGCTTCCTTCCATGAGAGTAAGTTGTGGGTAGACCTGTTTCCAAGCAGACTATCTCTGAATAGATTTCTAAGTTCATCTCCTTTTGTTATATACTCTCCATGTTAAGACCCTGCCAACTAGAATGAATCTCTCCATTAAAGCAGTCTCCTCTTATGGTAACTTTTTCAAAGGCATTGATTCTGTATCAGTCCTTGAGTCTGCCACCTGAGCTAAAGTGTACATTTTCACTAACCATTAGAGTAGATGCATTTTCCAAATTTTAGACCTTCCTTTATCTAGTTTGTGTTGCTAGGACTAGTGGACAGCAATCCTATCATGCTCAATAACTCGCAGCTCTGGGAATCGCCTACAAGTTTTGAAATACTACAACAGTGATCTATGGAAGAGCATTGCACAGCTTTGTAAGAACTTACCATAATGGTAGATGTTCTGATCACTGTTGCAATATTACCTTTGTCTCCCCTTCCTACATCTTTCTGTATTCCTGTGATATGTGGATGAAGGTGGGCAGCTACCTTCTTGCCTTCTTACTTTAACATGTTTTTTTTTTCTTCCCGTGTACACTCTGGGGTTCTCATGGGGATACAGTTTGTGAAGATTCTGCACCCATACGTCTGCTTATGTATGCCTACACCCATGGGCAGATGTTATACACAAGATGTACAGAGCATCAAGAAGGTTTTTTTTGGCTTTGTTAGACCTGCCAGATAACAGGTTACCCTTGACTGAAATACTGCAACAGTGATCAAAAGGATATCTGCTGTTATATGTATTCATACAGTTGTACTGTCTACCATTTAATCTGCCATTGTGCACTAAAAGTGGGTACTCTGGACCCAGTTGGACTTTCCTGGTAAACAAATGTGAATAAATTAGTGCTGCTTCCTTTACCTTTGTATGTTAATATCGGCTTCCTACCAGTTTTCTGATTAGTGTAGTGAGTTTATATGGTCTCCCACCTCCCTATTGCTTACAATAACCAATGCATTCAGCCTTTTTGTACTACAGCATCCCATTTCAGTTAAACATTTTTGGACTGTCTCCATTACTTTGTCCTAATTTTGTATACCATGCTATGTTATCTTTAGCGACTCTGCGGTGTGTAAGAGTTATTTCCTTTTATTTGCATCCTTGCCACACAGTCCATCATCTTATTACTGATGTTCTTCATTCCACATTGCTGCAGTCTATCGCGCGGGTAGGTCTCCGGCGTCCAGTCCAAAGCTGGTTCATGTCAGAAGCACGTTATAGCGCATCATGGCGTCCCGTAGCCAGTACGCCAGCAGACTAATGCGCATGACCGACGCTGGTTTGCGCGTTTTTGGTGACAGCAGCTGTTTTTTTGCGAGTGCAGGTTGGCGTAGTGAAATTTCTGAAGAATTTTTTGTGTTTTCTTGAGTTTTATTTAACTGATGTCAGAGAATGTGAATAACTTGTTTTTTTGGTTGTTTTTCTCTCCCTCAGATTAACCGGACTTCAGAAATGCTAAGATATGTATTTTGGCTTGCCCTTATCCTGGATGATGGCCATGCGGGATTTATACCTGATTGTGCGTTGCAGGGTGCATTAAATGCTTTAGCCCCAGGCTAGATTTAACATAAAGGTATTGCCGGAAGCAACGCCCGTGGTGGGCGCCTTGCGATAGAATTAAGTCGCAAAGTTTGAAGAGAAAACCGACGACGGCGCTTCGCTAAAAAGCAGATAAGCTCAGGTTGTTTGGTGGACTTCAACCACTGTCCCAGACCTTTCTCAAGAGCCCTGTTGGGGCACAGGTTGGTGGGTGTCTCACCTCTCTTCAGTCTTGAGGTAGGTTACAGGATGTATCCTCTCCCTCTCTCGAGGCCAGGCTGAGGGCTTCTTGAATCTCAGCTGTTTCCTTCCTTCAGTTTTAGTGGTTAGAGCTCCCTTCTAGGTCCAAGGCTTGAGGGGGCAGCCAGGCCAGTGTAACATCTGTGGTTCCTTCTCCCTAGGATGCTTAGGTGATTACAGGTTCCTAAAATTTTATGGGACAGAGGCCTTGATTACTATGGTCCTCATGCTAGGAGGCCTAAGATAGAAAGATAGAGATCCCGAGTTTTTGAGGTTTGAGCCTTATGCTTGCTTTTGCGAGGCTGGCTGATGAAGACTTCTGACTGCCTCCTGTCCTGGATTTTTTGATTGTGATTCGGAGGATTTTCCTCTTCCCTCCTGAGGATTTTTTTTTTCATTTTCTAGACTCTGCATTCCATGAGCATTTTTTTTAAATGGTTGAGACCTTCTGGAGATTCCAGGAAAAGTAGGGAATTCTTGTTTGTCCCCAGCATAGGCCTTTAGCTATACCTCTTTCCTTTATTGAAGGTGGAGGTGTTTTAAGAGGGGTCCTGAGGCCTCCTGCTCTTTCCCCATGTGCCTCTTTAAACCGGATAGGTATTATAGGAAACTGTCTCTCAAAGGGTTTAAAGGTCCCCAGGGTGGGACCAGACAGAAACTGTCTCTGGGGGGCCTAAAGGTGTGAAGGCCTCAGTTGTTAAAATCCCCTGTCCTCCTGTTAAGAGGCAAGGGCTTTGGGATAGATGGGCAGAATTTGTTAAAATTTCTGTCCACTTTAGCCAATTCAGTCTTTTGGCCAAAGTTTCAGATTAAAATATTGGGATCTTCTGGAAAAGGGATTTGACATTCAATGTCTGCGGATTTAGTTCATGTGTCTGAGTTGCAGGATAAAGTTCATGTGCAGTGTCTGGTGGGTGGTGGGTAAACATTCCTTTGGGTGTGTGCTTTTGTCTCTGTTTCCAGGGCACGCCTGCCTGGCTGTTCTGAATTTAGCAGAGTTCCCTGAAGAGAGAGAGACTTTAGCTGGAGTGAAGAGGTTCTGGGATGCTGATTTTTGGTTAGCTCTTGCAGTTTGTTTGAAAATGGAGGCAAATTTAAGTTAAAGAAAATGGAGGACAAGGAGAAGTCTATGCAGGTTAAGTCTGAATTTTTTTTGGTTCGGCAGCCCCTAGTTTATCCTGCTTTGGTAGTGCAAGTTGCCCCCTATTTAGTAGACGGATAGGGGCTTAGCTCAGGGGTCTAGAGGGAGGTCTAGGGAGGGTTCTTAGGGGTAGGTCAGTGAGGGCAGGCTCCTGCTCCCCTTTAGGGCAGTTTCAGACTCTCGGGGTCACACAGAATCGCTCAAAGCCTTGGTGAGGGCCAAGCAGAACCGGCACCTGTCATACAAGGAAGGTTCCAGCTGGGCTGTGGACAGGATTTAATCTTACAAGACAAATTATTTTGATATAAATCATTCTTGTTACAGGATGGTTTCTATTCCATGGCCTCCCTCAAAGGCATTTCACAAACAGATTCTTCACCTTGCCAGAACCTCACATCTAAATTTCTGCCATCTGCTCAGGAAAGGAAAAGCTCAGTTCCAGTGCCTGAAAGGGGCTTAGGATCCGGGAGGCGGTCTGTTCCTAGTACCAAAGAAGGCCAACAAGGATTTATCTATCTCCATTTTATAGGAAACAAAAAGGATTTCTCTACATTCAACAGTTCAAAAATGTTGACCCTCAACAGCTTTTACCTCTGCTGGGCAAAGATCACTGGATCTAAACATCTTATCTAAGATCACTGGATGGTAACTTCCAGATCTCAGGAGTTGCTTTTCAAATCATGCCGTTCTCATTATTCTCCAGGAAGTATCTTTTTTTGCTTATCTTTCAACTGCATCACTGCGCCCAATATATTTCACAAAGCTTCTGGCTTGGTCCCAGAGTATTCACAGGCTAATGGCTCAGCTTACTTGGACTCCTTAGCTGACAAGGAATCAAAAATCTCAAAAGACAAAGATGATCTTCAGATTCTGCAAGATATATCATAGCATCTGCCTAATGTATAGGAAGATCTAAATAAAGTGCAAAGTCCAGTCTGTTAGAGACTGGGAGATGGGTGTTCAGTCTGAGACAGCTGCCAAGCAGCCAAGATTTTGTTTTTAACCCGGTGAGACCACAGACAACCAGATCATGCTTCATTCAAGGACAAACAACTCAAGTCCGGCTCCTTGCAGCCTTCATCCTTTCGCTTCCGGCTGACTGCAAGGACAGTCCTTCAAGCCTTAGGGTATTGTATTGCTTATAGTGGTAACTGCTTCCCCAAACCAAACTGCATATCAGCAAAATGGACATTGGACAACAAATAGGACCTGCATGGTGCAGGATTTGGACACTGTCATTCAAATAATACCTTGCATTCAAGGAATTTTTGGACTGTGGAGTGGCCAGTCAGGAACCTAAACAAGACTACTCTCTCCATGCCGAGGCCAAAGTCAAATGAATGGAAAGTGGATATACAGACAAGTTGCCTGCCAGGCTCACTCATCTACATATAAAACATATGGCCTGCCAGACTACAGCATCTACATATCATTGCTATCAAGGGGAGTGTGTCTTCTTTGCAGCAGGGCTTATGTTAATTGCTAACAGAGGGCACATGTGGTACATGTGGTACGACAACAAACACCAACATTTACATCATTGTGCACAGACAAGCAATGCTTTGCTCCATTGGGAGACTGACAAATGAGCTGACCCCTTCAGCCTAGGGCAAGTATTCTGGCACTCCTCTCCTTAGGTATTACAGTGGCAACTGGAACAGACAAATCATGGAAATCTTACATGTGGAAAAATGGAAATTGACAGTCAGATGTTAAACTTCTTCAGTGTCAGATCTGTTTAGACATAAATCCTAGGTTCTCAGCTGCCAAAGTTTTGCAACGCCAAAATTTTGCATCGGTTGGCTTTCATCACACAGCTCTTTCAGTGGCTGCTCTTTTCTTTTGTGTGCTTCCTTTTGTGTATGCCTTCACCTCTGCCTCTTCTTCTCAGGTCAGACTTCTCAAGGAGAGACAGACAGCCAAGCTCCAAGATTGCAGCGCCTGACTGGTGGCTCCCACCTCCACCTGGTAGGCCCAGCTCCATGGCCTTTGTCTTGAGCTCATGCACTTTGCCTCTCTTCCCTGACTGTTGTTCTCTACCTGTTGTCTCAGACTCTACATCTAACAGCCTGGCACATCTACCACTGAAACATTCAACAGTTTTTTGATGAACAAGTTTCAAGCAGATTGGTCTCAGAAAAAACAAGAGTAAAATGGGAAGATTTAGTAAGCAGAAAAAATGGAAGAGATTTTTGTTTTGGAGTGCAGCAAATTTTTTTTTGGAAACAAACCAAATAAAATTGTGAGGAATTGGATTGTGTTTCTCTTGATCTTTATCTTTAATATCTTACTGGTTTGTCTTTCTTCCATTAATCCATTAAGCAATTTCATATCGCTGCATTTGTTCATTCCCATTGTATTGTGCAGTCCATTGTTTCTGTGTCCGCTTTCGTCCAATCAGTCTGGGGCAAAGAATCCTACCGTCCCTTTGGAGCTCCCTGCTTCCTTTGGAGCCATTGTTTTACAACCTTTAACTCACTCCTACAATGAAGTGAATTACTGCTGCTGAATTGAAATACTTGTCTTTAAAGACTGATTTTGTTTTTTGTTGGCCTGCTCTCCAGTTTCAGGTTGTGAGTTGCAGTTGGCAGTGGAGCCTTTTGATTTTTTTTTTTTTCCTTTGGGATAGGGTATCTTCATAGTGTGTCAGCCCCTAAACAACTGTAGTTCTTCCTTAAAAATTTTATATCTATTGCCTACCTTTTGTGCAGAAAAAAAAAGGGGAAACAAAAGCACCAGCATTTTGCACTTAGATGCTATAAGGAGTTATTATTTGAGCAGGACTAAGGATTTTAGTTTTAGTCTCAGCAGTTGTGTGTTTTTTTTGCTTTGAGTTCAAAACAAACTATTTGTCAAAACATTGGGTTTTGCATTGGATTGGGTGTTGCATTACTTTTCTGAGATTCCATGGGTGCGAGATTCCAGCTGCCCTAGGGCTACTTCCACAGGGCTACTGCCACTTCCACAGCATTTCAAAAGGGTGGCAACTAGGATATTTTGGAGGCAGCATACTGGAGTTCAGTGCATACTTTCTCTCTCTCTCTACATCCTCTTCCTCCTTCTGCGGTTCTGGCTGAAGTTTTTTTAACACAGATTTATTTTTGCATTTATTGTCTGTAGTTCTTCCTTACCTTGATTTGCCAGCCTCCTTACCTCTTGCTGGGGATTCATTACTTAGATTAGGGCAATGAACATAGTGGAGATAAGAGTACAGTACATTACCTACCATTGAGAAGGATCCACATTGCTATCCTGATAATTTGCAGTCACCCTCTCCCCTCTGTGTTTAGGGGTGGTATTGTGAGGTGAGGGTTATATTCTTCTGATTATGTTTATATTATATATATATTGTTTGGTGCAGGGTTGTGTGGAGTTTTTGGTTTTGGCCTTATCTTTTTTATCACCACCTACATTCACTGCCACA
The DNA here is from genome assembly GCF_019279795.1 of Protopterus annectens. NCBI lineage: Eukaryota > Metazoa > Chordata > Ceratodontiformes > Protopteridae > Protopterus > Protopterus annectens. The sequence goes on from NC_056739.1 coordinate 1,055,903,992, forward strand.
TTTTTAGGGGAGCTGACCACTCAGATATTTCCTCCTTTTTCTTTTCTTGAGCCATTCTCTATAATCCTGTACTTTTTTGTACTCCCAAATTATCTAACGTTGCATTGTTGGCCTATATTCTACGTGTAATCTGTCTACCCACAGTGCTTCACTGAACTGGTGAAAAATTAACCCCTGATCTACTTTCTGGATGGTGCATCAGTTCCATGTCATCAGCAAACACATTAATGTGCTCTCTCCTTAGGCTTGACTGACATGAATGTGCTATGTAGGCATGGCCACCTTTATATCAAACACTGTGACACCCTGCGTACCACTGACTTTGGTCAGGTTTTGCTAAAGCCATCCCCATATCAGTCTGACCAATACTGAAGTATTAAGTCATGACAAACGTTATAATGGAGCTTATCCAAAATTACATGGAGGACTGACTTCCTTTTAATATGGAACAGTGTGGTTTTGGTAAGGGAGATCTTGAATTTTGAATCTGACACATGTAAAACAGCTTTTGATGAAGGAATGATTCCGTGCATTGCTTATCTTGACCTTGTTAAGGCATTTGGCACAATCCCTCATATGGGAATAATTGACAATAAATGTCAGTGTGTAATGTAATTTAGTGGGTGAAACACTGGTTAAGCAACGGGACACAACACGTGAAGTTGGGAGGTTACCTGTCTGTCCCAGCAAGGATTACAGTGGTGTCCCACTGGGCTCTTTACCAGAACCACTTGGGTTTGGATTACTTTTCCTAGACATAAAATGCCTGTGGGTTACCATACATATGGATTAATGCAGACTGGGTAACATAATTACTTCTGTAAAAGGTGCTGAAGCTGTCCAAGCTGTGCAAAAAATACACATCTGGTTGTAGTCATTTTTTATGTCAGAAGTAACATCATAAGACTTTATGAAAAAGAGAATTTTTTTTAAAATAAATTAAAACTAACTCCATTAATTAAGGATCTAGGGACATGGTAGGCAGTGGTAGACAATGATTTTAACACTGTAGTAAAAAGCATATTATTCCATGGGAGTTAGGTGTGTGAAAGTATCTACAGAAGTTGAGAGGGCATTGGGATGGGCCTCTGTCTACTCCAGGCCAGTAATCAAGGAGCCTCAGTCGTCACCACTGACATCGGTGAGAGACTGCCACTAAAAACAGAAATGAATTTACACAGTATTTTCAGATGTAGTTCTCTGCATCAAGCACCGTTTTCCTCGAGCACACTGGGAACACACTCCAGATCTGGGACCAGACTCCAGATCCCAAAGAAGACTCACTTTGGAGCACTGTATTCCACTCTCCAAGTAGCTGACACACCCACACCCGGGTATTTGATTCACACTCAGACACTCGCAGACACACCCCTGGAAAAGGCTGGTACAGATTTACTAACTGTACCCATTCTGCCCAGACTGTAACATAACTACGTTGCCACCAGTCAACCATCCTTAGGCTCTTACAAAGGTGTCCAGTTGTATGGAGTAAAATCAATACTAAAATGGTAGAGTGTAAGCAAAGCAGCCAGGCATTTCAGAGTGGCCAAGACCTCACTAGAATAAGCGCAAGTACTCAAGACATTAAAAGTATTCTCTAAAAGACCAGCCACAATGATGGGTATAAAATATTTCATAATAATAATAATAATAATAAAAAAGTAGAAAACATAGAAATACTAAATATCTAGGTAAAATAAACAGCAGAGTTTCAATCACAGGAGAAATAAAACTAACAGTTGCACAAATTCAAACAGAAGCAGAAAAACAATACTTAATCTCACTGTATTTCCTGACTGTCTAAAGAATAACTGTGTTCATAGGTAGGTACTAGGCTATCGGCCCTAGGGCCTATGCAAGCCTAGCCAAAAAGGTACCCTGGCTTTTGCCACCCAAGAAAATTATTTTCCTGTGCCCCTGTTAAGCAGAGAGAGGTGATCCCAGGATGAATTTCCTATTTCCCATCCAATCAAGATTTTTTTTTTGAAGAGTGCTAATGAGGAGCTTTGTTTGATATAAATAGGTAGTTTGTTCCAGAGTATGGGAAGTTCCCTAGCTAACTTAATACAGCAAGGCAAGATAGGATGCTGAGATGCTTACTTTTACAAGGCAAGGTGATGAGCTTCCTAAACTGAACTGCAATAACTGCTATAGATCTTTATCAGGCTCCATAGAAAACAAAGCAAACTGGCTGTGGGAGTTCCATCCTCTCAGTGCTGGTTATGGAATGACATATTTGATAACCTGACTGGTACAGTACACACTCAGAGCTTTGCTAAGATCTGTTGCAGTATTTGAAAGTTATAGAACAATTTCAAAAACTTCTCTTCCCTTCCAGAATTCTTTGTTTAAACATAAATATTTAATCAGTCGTAATAACACTGCTATACATTTTTAACAAACATCTGTACAAGTCAGTGTGATAGTCAAATGACATGTAATTATTTACAAAACTCCAGTTAACTATGCTGACATGGTACACATGCACTGCCCTATTCTCCCTGGCACAGATGGCAATGCCTCACATAGTCACAGGTATATTCTGTAGCCCATCTCATTCTAAAGGGTGGGTTTAGTCTTAAGGAAGATTTTTGTATCACTTTATATTTCACTGATGTGACAACATATGAACAAACAAGCAGAAAGAACTGAAAGTACAGGTGCTTGCCCGAACAAAAATCATAGGTTTGGAAAACTTTAACTGTTTAGAAATGTAATATTCTATTTCTGCTAAGTTACTTAGAGATGACGTCTGTCTTGGCTGTAAGTCAATGTCTTATCCAGTTTTGTTGGAGGTCTCTGTCTGCAACACACTGTTGGAGAAACTAATACTAGATTGGGGAACCTAACGCACTAAAAATATTGTTAATGCAAAAAATATTGCACAGCATCTTTGAAAATTATGGAATAGGCTTCAACTTGCTATGAGAAGTTGGCCATTTAATTTCCTTCAGCAGACATTTGCATGGGAGATGAAAATTGCCAGCATAGGGCTACAGCAATCAGGCTTCTTCAGGGTCAGTAGCTTGTTAAACTTGAAAGTTTAACCAAAGAACCTATGAATGCTGAACAAGATGCTCAGCTCCCCTAGCTCTCAAGTTTGCCATCTGGTTTCTTTTCTGCTGTACCATTCTTTGTCACACTGCTCCCATCTTTTACAAGCAACCTCATGTGGCATTATGTGAGAGGCCTTGCTAAAGTGCAATGGTCCACATTCACTGGAGTTCCCCTGGGATGCAAGGGAAAAGCACTTTGACCTAGATAGTGAATGGCTTTCAGGTTAGCGGGGTACTGTGAGAAGTGTCAGTGTTCTGAGCGCGATACTGGAGATCTTTTGTTGCGGATCACTTGGGCTTTCCTCTGCTGTTTATCATAGGAGGTTACTAGGCTATTGGCCCTGAGGCCCTTATAAGCCTAGCCAAGAGTTTAGCCCATGTTTAGACAAATCAGAACCCTATGCCCTGTCCAGCAGGGGCATGGATGGAATCCCGGGGTATATTTTCTGTTTCCCATCCAGTTATCGTGGTTGCGCTTAAGTTATTCACAGCTTAACACAATTCAATGTTTTTTTTCAGCTACTGTGTTAAGGAATGAATACTTTCTACTAGACCCAGGAGGAGTATCGAGCGTTCATGCTGTCCAGTTCTCTCTCCCTACATACATACGTGTGTGTGGAGGAACTTGTCTTGTGGATATAGGAATATATCATTAGGGAGCATGGTTTAATGCCATATCAAAGCCATGCACAGGACTTTAGTAACCAGTCAGTGCTTGTGGTGTGTGCTGCTGTTAATATTAAGGATGGCACTACACTGTCCCGTAACTTTAACCTTATGCATCTGGTGAGTCCAGTCCATCTGCTACTGGGAGCTGGCATTAGGGCAATGTCTTCCTCTCTCCCTATCCTAGGAAGATGATCCTGTGATTCCTCCATCTCTGGCAATGAGACCTCTACACTCCTTCCCTTCCCTTAAGATCACCTCTCTTTTGGGGAGATTTTCCAGGTTTGTGAAATGTGTTATTAATTAGATTGATTCTCCTCTGTTTTCTCTCCAGAAATATTTGAACTTGTATTTTAGCAAGAAGGTTGAGGAGCTTGGGACATCTTTAACCTGCTCTTAAGGATGCCATTTTTGCATCTTGGATGTATCTAGCTTCTGTTCCCAGAAAATGCATATGCTCCTGATGGAATTTAATAGCATCCTGCCTCAGCATCTGAGGGCAGATAAGTGTGATTCTTTGGACCTGTATAGCTCGTAGAGACACTAGCATATTTCCAGCTTATTACCTGATGAGTACAAGGCTTTAGACCTGGGCAGGAAATTTTTCTCCTCTGCTGTGTTGGGGCTATTGTTCCTTAATGAATCTCTTACCTTTCCCATTTCAGTCTAATGTGGGCTAGGTAGTGGCAAATCTAACATACCTTTTTAAATGTGGAATTGAGAGTTCTGAAGAAGACCATTATCAAACGTTTTACTGTGGATTTTCATGTAGGCTGTTGTATATTTGGTTTTGATTATGCTTTTAGTAGCTTGAAAAATGTATCTGGGTTAAATAGCCAGTATTATGACTTGGAATTTCTTTCATTGAAAGAGTACCGTAAAGCTGTTGTGATTGCCCTCTGAGAGTGGGTTGCACGTTATGGAGATACTTCATAAGGGTTCCTATTAGAACGACAAACGCATTTTGCCGAATGCGTTTTCGTTGACACATGTAGGGCGAACAGGCAAAACAGCGAAGTGGCTGTTCAGCGAATTCTTTCCCTGGGAAAGAAGTCACTTGACCGCTTCGTTGCTTTGCCTGTTCTGAAGTGTAGTGTGGTCCCTTGTCCGGTATAGCTCCCGAGCATGATTGTGCAATAGTTACTGACCTTAGGGTTAGGGTGCGGGTTAAGGTAAGTGCATATATATGAAAGTGTTTACTGTTTTTTATTTTGCGTTAGATGTATGGTTGAGTTACGTGTGTATTGTTTTTAGCTGTTTACTTTTGTTTTGGGCAGGGTAGGATTAGGTTAAGGTAAGTGTGTGTGTATTTGGAACTGTTTATGTAAATGTGCGAGAGGTACTGACCTTAGGGTTAAGGTGCGGGTTAAGGTAAATGCATATGTTTAAAATGTTTACTGTTTTTTTTTTTTTTTCGTTAGATGTATGGTTGGGTTATGTGCATATGTGCATATGTGTATTTAGTTGTTTACTGGTTTTGGGGGGTATAATTATGGTTAGGGTATGTGTTTGCAAGTGTTTGTGTTTGTTTTTTTTTTTTTGGGTTGGAACAGCGATTTCTTTCCCTAGGAAAGAAATCGCTGTTATGTGGTTTCGAGAAGTTTAGCTTTTGCTGAATGTGTCAACACAGTTAGCTGTTTTCAGTGTTCGGTGTTTTAATATGAACCCCTTCCTAAAACCCATTCATAGACCTCCAGAAAGAGGAAACCAGTGCTGCTAACCATGGAGAGTATTTACAGTAACCCCTACCAAATTCTACCTCCTCCTCCTCTTACAGCTTACAGTTTTCCAGTAGGAAGAAGCCCCCCCACCCCCTCAATCTCAGGTGAATGCCTTGGATGCATTCTAGGCATGGGAATCCAGTAGACTCGGAGAAGTCTTTTGTGGTTCCAGATCAGAAAATGTCTTTATATGTGAAAATCTGAACAGTCTTCAGTGTCTTTAATTCCTACCAAGGAAATGAAGTCAATGGCATCCTGGATAATGATGCAGTGGGGGACTAAGGCTTAGTTTCTCTTGCACCTCTTGTGCTTTGTGATTTCCACTGGCATCTTGGTTCCCTGTACTTCCCTGGGGTGCAGGTATTGCACTGGCTTGCCGGAACTTATAACAGCTGTCTTGCCCTCATTGACTTGCTGCTGTATCGGTCTCTTATTGGTTTGCACATTAATGAATGATTACCACCAGTCTAAAGTTAGCCTTCCCTTTGTGCTGCAGAACTCCTTGCAGATCTTAAACAGAAACTATAGCAGCAGGTTACATAGCTTATTTGGGATGCCCTCCTGATCCGGGAGAATGAGAGTCTCTCATGAATGAGAGCTTCACATAAATCGACTGCAGCTCTTTATGGTACATCTTGACCTAACAACTGTGGAAGTGAGCTCAGAGCCCTTGTTTATCTTGTTAGACAGCCATGCTTTAGCATGTCACTCATATAAGCAGTCAGGGTGGCATGCAGTTGTAACCTGTGTGCCAAGAGGTAATTTAGGTTTGATGTTGGAGAGAGTCAGATGTTTATGGAGCAGGTCAGTTTATTGGTCCTGTAGGATGCCCTACCTTTCCCCTCGTGCACCCTTCTCCCTCTTGATCTCTGTCTGAATTCCAGTGTATGCTCTCACCATGATGAGCATATCTGTGTACAATGGCAGAGCATATTTCCTAGGCCTGTGCTCCAGGGATGCAACACCCAGTGCTCCAACTAGGTATCATCCAACTAGCGAGCCAGAGCTGCCTCCTTTCTCCCTAGTTGAGCTAGTGCCGGCTTTGCACTCCCATTCCTCCCTGGCCAAGCTACTGCAGGCACCCAAGTGACTAATCAGTCCTGTGCCACGTGCATAATCAGGGCTTTATCCCTCTACACTGTAGAGCTGGCAAATTAGGCTTCTCTTGTATGCATACATCTGCTATCTCTGACTTTCCACCAGGAGTGTGGCCTGCACACTGGATCCTGTGGTACATCATGCTTTGCATAGTGGCAGTGCATGCTTCCTAGAGCCCATGCTCCATCAACACCACTACTCCTGGAAGGTGTGTGGTGGGGAGAGCATAAACAGCTCTGCAAGTTACTCTGGATGTTTGGTTTTGTTTGGTTTTCTTTGGCACAAGTCCTAAGTGTCACTACTACTGCAGTAATGAACATATTCAAATGTCTTCAGTTATGGTAAATTCTTACACAAGTGTATCGTCCCCCTAGGTTCCATACAGGAAACTGTTCCTTCCCATTTTCTTCATAGAGCTTGATGTAAAACCATAAGTTTATGCTAGAAGTTTGCAGTAATGAGCTTCTAACCAGGGAAAACTACTGTATTCATGCTGCTACTCTGGTGTATTGGTGAGGCTTCTGGACAGCTGTCTGGCCATAAGCTTAGTAACACCCTTTCACCCCATAGAGGATTTAGAGAGACCACTGAACCTAAGACCACAAACTAATTTCTCCTTTATGAAATTCCTTCAAGTACAGCATACCTATCCAGGAGGATAAGCTTGTTTTATACCCCCAGTAAGTGGCAATTGCTGCACTCTGTTCTTTTTCAGCTTTGCTAAACTGGAATGGTTAAAGTTTTGACAAAACATTATCAGCAATTCAAAATATAGTCTTCTAATAATGTTGGTAATGATACCTGTAAGAAATGTTTGTGACCCTGTTTAACACAAACCTAAAAATAAATGTTGACATTTGATGTTCATCGTGTTACACTGCTGCAGTCATCGCACTTGGGTTATCCTGCCGTCAGGCGGTCCCGCAGTCGGCCAGAGTTCCAAAGTCTTGGTCCGGTGTCTGTTGCTGTCGCTTCTTCCCTGACGTCAGTGCGCCAGGGGTATATAAGAGGCATCAGATGCCATTTTCTAAAGTCTTTCTTGCCCGGTGCTCGAAGCAGAAGCAGTTCGCAAGTGCCGGTCGGCTGACTCCTGAGATTTTCAAATAGAATTTCAGACTGAAGTCTTCAATAAAGCTAAGTACCCCATTGGGGAACCTTTTCTTGCCTCAGTCCGATATCAGAAAAAGTTAACAATTGCATTTCTTGTGGGAAGCAAATACCTCATAAGGACTTCCATTCTTATTGTATTCCTTGCCTAGGCCCAGGCCACGATGTCACAGGTTGTCTGTTTTGCGCTAGGTTTAATAAACTAACTATAAAACGTTGGTTTGATTTCGCCCAACATTATTTTGGTTGGAAATTTAATTATACCATGCCGTCTGAGCAACTGACCGGAATGCATAAAAAAACGCAAGGATAAGGACAGGCAGCCTTGACCCAGACCAGACTCAGAGGCCTCTGCTGGGCCCGTCGCTGGTTCTCTGGTTTTGAGTGAGGCGCCTACGCAGCCCCTGATGACCGCTGATTTAGAACCTCAGACGGCTTCAGATTCCCAAGCGGAGATTACTAGGCCTCCACAGCCTTCATCTTTAGCCCCTTCCGACTCCAGGTTTGAAGGTGATTCCGGTGCAGTCGAAACGCCTTCAGTTGCAGAAGGTGTCTTCAGACCGACTACACTCACCATTAAGTCCTATGCAAAATTGAAAACACCTTTAAAAACAAAAAAGACTGTACAACAGTCTCCAGTACAAGGCCCCATGCCTAAGAAACAGATGCTTAAGATGGCTGAATATTTAATTACCCTAATCAGGGGTACCCATCCCCTTCCTGATAAAAGGCCAAGACAGGAGGAGGATTATGCTTCCTCTGACCAGGTCTCAATTTCCCCAGATTCTTCTGAGGAACAGGAATACTCTTTTTTCCCCCTTATGAAGATTCTGATACTGAAGAGTCTATTCCCTCAGCATCTCCCCCAGAAGACTATTCTTTTGGGGAAACTTTACATACCATGAGGGTACATTTCCACTGGGAAGGCCAGGATTACTCTGATTCTAAGAAAAGGCTCCGAGAATTCCTTTTACTACCCCAGCACAGACCACTGGCTATTCCACCCGTGTTAGACATTGTGGATGATGTTTATTTAGAATCTAGCCTTAACCCAGACTCTCTACCGCCTGCACCAGCCAAACCAGACAGATACTGCAGAGTCCCTGACTCACACAAATTCCTATATAAAAGCCCTGTTGCTGACCCAGAAACCATTTCCCAGGATCCCAAAGGGGTCAAGGCCTCTATTGCTAAAAACCCTGTACCCTCTGAAAGGGATTCCAGAGCTCTAGACAGATGGGGAAAGAAAGTATATACCTCAGCTACTCTAGTCATGAGGGCCTTAAATTGCCAGTTTCACATGCTGAAATATCAGCAATACCTGATGTCTCAATTAAAACAAAAATGGTCACACATTCAGAGCAGCCTGATTTCAAGGAAATGCAAGATTTTTGCAAGCAGCTGAACAAGTGGGAAAACATACTTTGCAATGTGGATTTGATTCTTTGGAGGCTTCCTGTAGAGCAGCAGTGACTGGGTCTGTCATACGTAGGCATGCTTGGTTAAAAGAACAAACCTTACCCGATCATGTTAAAGCAAAGCTATTGGATGCACCTCTACAGCAGGATGTTTTACTTGGTGTAAACGTAGAAGAGGTATTAAAGAAAATGGAGGATAAGGCAAAATCTATGCAGACGGTCAAGGATTTTTTACAGGTTCAACCCCCTTGTTTCAACAGAAATTGGCCAACAAAAAACTGGTCCTTTCTAGCTTCTGACAAACCACAGAGGGGCAAATACAGATGCCCAGGGGCAGAGGTCAGTCACAAGGCCCTTACAAGCCTCGACAATGGAGTACCACAACCCAGAAAGGAGGAGAAGACAGGTCCCAACCTAACAGAAGACAAACACAATGACTTAACCCTCAGACTGCCAAGCAAATCTCTCTTGGCAGCTCCCTTGGGAGGAAAATTAGCACTTTTTGCAGACAACTGGCACATCATCACAAAAGACAAATGGGTCCTAAATGTTGTCTCACAAGGATACAGATTCCACTTTCACACTTTACCAAGGATAAAAGGAATGCCAAACCTGTCACCAAATCAGTGGGCAGAGGCTCAAAAACAAATTGCAGCTCTCATGGACATGAGAGACATTCAACAGGTACCTACACAGGAGCAAGGACAAGGATTTTACTCAAGACTCTTTCTAGTCCCCAGAAAGGACAAAGTCTGGAGACCCATTCTGGACCTCTCAATTCTAAACACTTAGCTGCAAGTACCCAAATTCAAGATGCTAACACTACAGCAACTTCTTCCCAGGCTTGGCTAGTAACGTTGGATCTCAAGGAGGCATACCTGCATGTCCCTATCAGACAAAATTGCAGAAGATACCTCCGATTTATTGCATGGTCAACTCATCAATTCTCTGCACTGCCCTTTGGCTTATCTACTGTGCCCAGGGTCTTCACAAAATGCCTGGCACCAGAAATTGCATACTGCAGACAAAGAGGAATTCAAATATATCCATACCTGGATGACTGCCTTATTCAAGCAGAAAGCAAGGACATTCTTTTAAAACATCTGGCGTTTGTCAAACACCTATTAAGTTGCCTAGGGTACACAGTAAACGAAAAGAAATCAAAACTAGTGCCGTCACACACACACTCCTGGGTGCAAGCTTAAATACAACGGCCCAGATGGCTTATCTCGCGCCAGACAAGCAAGAACAACTGACTCAATACTTCAAAATGATGGCAACAAAGACCCAACTCCCTGCAAGAAAAATTTTGCAGGCCTTGGGATTCATGGCATCTTGCATACTACTAATACCATTTGCAAAACTGCATATGAGGAAATTACAATTGTACCTGAAAAGCGTATGGACTCAGCACAGCCACAGCTTGGAAACAATGATACCAATCATTCCCTGTCTTCAACAGGAGTTTCTATGGTGGGCTCAGGCATGTCACCTCAACAAGGGCCAGCCTTTTATCTTACCCACAGCTAGGCAAACTATAACAGATGCATCGGATTATGCCTGGGGAGCACACATAGCAGGACAGTGCATTCAGGGCAAATGGTGTACAGATCAAAGGCATCTGCATATCAATCAAAAAGAAATGCTAGCTGTACAAAATGCCCTAACAGCTTTCAAGGACCTCCTACATCCAGGACAACTACACCATGGTAATGTGGTACATAAACAAGCAAGGGGGCATACACTCCTACCCCCTATGCAGGCAGGCAATGACCTTGTGGAACATGGCACTGATCTACCAAGTACAAGAACAATTCCTGCCAGGAAAGAAAAACACATTGGCAGACTATCTAAGCGGAAACATCATGGATCCTCACTAGTGGCAACTAGATCCACAAGTATTTGCAATGATAACACAAAAATGGGGCCGCCCAGACATAGATCTGTTTGCCAACCCCCAAAACTGCCAACTTTGGAAATTTTGCACAAGGACATACCACCCACTAGCTTGGAAAGTGGACGCCCTCTCATTCAGTTGGAAAACATTTAACAATGTATGCCTTTCCTCCACTGCCTCTTCTAGCAAAGGTGCTGCTGAAAGCCAGATTAGAGAGGCCACAAATGATACTCATTGCTCCAGACTGGCCACACCAATACTGGTATCCAATACTAAGGAACATGGCTCAAGGCCCACCATGGATTTTGCCTCAAATTCCTCACCTGCTCACTCAGCAAAACAATCAGATTTTACACAGCCAGCTCAAGACTTTAAATCTGGCTGCATGGCAAATTACCTAAGCAACCAGTCAACACTTCTCCCTAAAGCAGTTATGGATGTCATACTGGAGGCCAGGAGGCCCAGCACCAGGAAAACCTATTCATACAAATGGAAAAGATTCTGCGCCTGGAACCAGGCTAAAGGCCAAAATCCCCTTGTTCCAGATATTCCACAGATTCTACAATTTTAAACTGAGATGTTGCATAAAGGACTTTCTTTTTTTTTCATCTAAGATCCACGCCTCAGCCATTTCAGCTCACTACAACACGTAGTGTGAACACTCTAACATCTACATTTATGGTAGGTACAAAACTGTACTTTTCTGTAAGGCAGCAACTTTGAATAAGTTGTGATATGTTCTTAAAAGTGAGCATTTAATGGTAATGAAGACATAACACCTTATTCTTATAGAAGTTTACTTGGTTATAAGATAGTTTAATTGGTAATGAGCTGGGATCGTGTGTGTGTGTGCATGCGCACCCCTTGTTGGTAGGACTGAGAGCTATTGATCTGTTGGCAGAAAATGGAGTGTCCTTTAATGCTTATAATATTAGTTTTTGTTGGCAGACGTATTTCATACTGTACTTATTCAACAGTATCCCAGAGATAGCAAAATTTAAAGTTTATAATTGCAGTCTCTCACTGTGCCTTGATTGTGGTCTTTTAAATATGTTGCGGTGTTAATCACTGGAAATTTATGTTCACTGGAGTAATTGCAGTGTTCTGTTTGGTAACTGCCCCTCCACCAAAAGCATTGGTATTACTAGACTGAGTTGTAGTTTCTGTACATGAGCACTTCCCTATAAAATGTAAATTTAGCTTGGACTGAACTTTATTTGGGTATGTATTTTTATTATATTTTGTTAATTCCGGCTACACTGTATGGATTTGGACTGACTTAAGTGCACTGGGAGGAAAAACACTTCACAGTAATAGTTCCCCTTCCGATAGAAATTTTGTAGAAATTCATTGTATATTATAAATTCTTTACTGTGAAGTGCCAGGCTTGTTTTTCTTACATTTTCTTTCATAACACTTTAAGTTGGAGGAGTTATATGAACTGGAGAAAAACGTACACGAGTTTGTGAAAATCAAAATTTCAGAGGGAAGTAGAAGCCTGGAGGACTGTAAATCCATCTATTACAGCTTTAAATTTGAGGCAGGTACTAATTAATTGACTTCTCAAAACAGGTTGTGAAGTCAATTTTCACAGTACCAGATATTTCCTAAATGATCTTGGTGCTGCCAGGAAACCTTTGTAGCATGCTTGTTGTCACCTATGTTAGTATCCTCAGAGGTTGTCCAAATCCAGAGGCTTCAAAGATGGGGTATCCTAGCAGTTCAGCAGTGACTTATTTCGGCCATGTATAGCTTTGTATTGATTCCTATCTTTTTGCAGCTTTCCTTGATCTTTAAGACCCAAAGGAGTGCGTTTTTTGTAGTACAGGAAACGTAGCAGAAGTTCCTGCTTTAATGTAGCCATCTTTTAATTATAAAACTTCAGTGCTGCCAGAAGTAAGGGCCTTTGCACCATCTTTGTCAATACCTACATTGGTATCCCTCAGAGTCCTTCAGGTCTAGGAGCTGTAATGATGGATGAACCTAGTTCTTAAGCATTGTTTCCTTAAAGATAAGTCCCCTGTAGCTGCATCTGTATCGGTTCCTGTTTTACTTAAGTTTTTATTAAAATTCAAGTCTTGGACAAAGGATTTTTTCATTGGAAAGCAGGAAAATGGAGCAGCATGTACCTTCATTGGATTCTTTGTATCTGCATTTTATTCATTCCTTGCATTATTTCAGCCCTCTCTTTACCATAAAATTACAGTGCTGACAAAAGAAAAGGTCTTAGCAGACCCCTTTGTGAGATTCTACAGTGGTATCCCTTTGGTCACTCTGAGCTAAGGACCTTAATGTTTGATGAACTTGAGTCATCTGATGTTAATCTTCATTCATTCCTTAATGATGGGTGTCTGATCCTTACTCGGAACAGAATCTGCCTTGTAACAAGCTCATGCCAACCAAAAAACTCTTGAGCTAAGCTTTTACCTACAATACCTTTCTCTGCGTTGCCATAAACCCGTGTCAAGCCAGCTCTCAGCTAAGTACTTTGAAAATTTTCAAATTACTTGTTCTGATATTTTTCTTTCCCTATCTTATTACTATTTACTCACTGACTTGCTATTTTGTGTTTATTTTTACTGTTTCTACTGTTTTAGATAGTATTTAGTACCATCGTTGGTATAGGCCTTTCTCCCTACCCTTGAGGTAACCTCTTCCAGTACCATTGTTGGGATTTCCCTTCCCCCTTCTTTCTTTCTTTCTACAAAAAAAAAAAATCCTTGCTATAACTTCTTTATTGTATCTTGTGATTGTTGTTAAGCTTTTTAGTACCATGTCAGAAAAGAAGGGAGCTTCTGGTTTCAAACAATGCGACCAGTGCAGCCACAAAATGCCGAATTCGGACACCCATGTCTCTTGTGTGTACTGTCTGTGTGTTCCTCATCTGTCGCTTCAACCACGAATTTGTAAAGGGTTTAGCTTCCGAACTCTTAATGAAAGGAAAAACAAATTCTGAAGGGTTTCCTTAAGATACCCTTCTCAGAGGCTATTTCTGGGTCAGAGGGCTCATCCTCTCCCAGTAAAGAACACAGGAAGAGAGACCACATTCAGTTCCTTCATCACCTTCAGGTGACAGAAAGCAAGAGCCTAAACAAAAAAATGCCAAAATTGACTTATTCGGCTTCAGGATCTAAACTGGTTTCCATGGCACCATCTTTTGTACCGACTATGATGCAGTCTTCAAAATCTGTTTCTTTGGTGCCACTTATGGCTATGGCACTGGCCTTACCAAGGCCCAATAAATCCCTACCTTGGTGCCATCATCGATATCTTTAACCCTGGTACCGTCCTCTGCACCTGCCTTGACTATGGCACCAAGTATACCTATAATTTCTGCTCCAGGATTTCCACATTGGACACACTTTCTATACATGTCTCCATCCACAAGACTTTGGTGCCAATGAACCATACAGCCAAGACCTGATATTCACCCACGGTGGACCCCTTCTTCAGGCAGCAATTCAGCCCTTTCTTGGAAAGACCTGACTCCCCGTCGGGGATATTGACTCAGTCAACCAGGAGCCCCTCAGAATTGGATGTGGTGCATCTTGTAGATTCGCTGCTGATGGCAAAGGGGGATTACACCTTCCAAAACTCCCCTCCCTGTATGGGTTAAGAGTCTTCCTCCACTGACTCCAGCATATTCTCCTCCTTTGACTCCTGTGCAGGTATCAATGTCTCTGGAACTGATGCCCTCATTGGCTCCCATTGCTGGACCTTACCGTAGTTTCGGAGCTGACCCTTTGGCCTTTGGTTCATTCAGAACCAAGCCTTTCTCAGGATCATGACTGGACTGTGGGCACTGTCGTTCTTAGCATGGCGCCAGTTTTTTTCTATGGTGCCGTCTGTGTTCCCAGGAGTCCTATTGGTACCTAGTCCTCTTGAGACTCCCTCCCTGGGAGCTAGTCCATTGGAGTGGGGTGTGACCCCGGTTTTGAGGTTGTCCTCCTCTGTTCCAGGCTCCCATCCCTCTTCAGGCGTGCCTGCTTTCCAGGCAATGGAGAGGGCCCTTGTCTCTGTAGGCAAGCTGTCTATATCTGCGCATCAGTTATGCCCTTCCACTGAACCGCAGCTGATGCAAGCCACTGCTTTGGGACATTGAGCACAAGAGCCTCAGGATACCCTACCCCAGGGTGCCCCTTCTTAAGAGTCCTCTTCAGAAGCTCCCACTGAAGAGGTACCGCACAAGACGATGTGCAAGAGAGGAAGCACCTGGACTCACTTGAGTCTTTCATCGAGGACATGGACTATGATGAGGGGGATGTGTCCCCACAATTGCCCCCGATGTCTCGTTTGGAGACATCCTTGAAATACTGAAACAGAGGGGTGACTGGAAGCCCACCAATCTCTCCTCCAATGAGTCTGTGTTCCTGCAGGCTTTTTGTGCTCGACCCTCTACTTCCTCTGTGAACCCCGTCTGCAGATGAGCTGGTTGAGCTCATCATGCAGTGCACATGGAAGAGTCCCGATACCATTGAACCAATCCCATGGAGGCCGGACAAAATTTTATCCCCTCCCGAACAGCACCCCCACTGGTCCAAGGGTCTTCTGGTAGACGTGATGGTGGTGGTGGCTGCCACAAAGAAGGAACTGAGTGAGGAGAGCCAGACTGTCCATCCCCCAAACAGGGAGTCTCGGGCAGTGGACAGATTAGGGAAGTGATTCTTTGCATTATCGACCTTTGCTGTTAGGTCTTTGAATTATCTGGCACACTTCAATAGGCTTCAGAGAGACTTAGTTGCCAAACTCTCCAAAACCTTAGCAGGAGCTGTGTCTGATGAGCTCTGTGACTAAATTGCCTCACAGCTAGCTACCCTGGAATCCATATCCAGCTCCTCCATGTGTCTGATTTCCCACACCGCTGAAGGAACGTGTCCACAGGGGCGGGTTCAGGTGTCATGAGACGTCACGCCTGGATGTGCCTTTGTGACTTTGTGGACCCTTTTAAGTCTTTCTTTCTTTCCACTCCAGTGGAAACTTCTTCCCTTTTTGGCTCGAAAGTGCAAGACAGATTAGCCAGGTGTGAGAAGGATGGCAAGACGCTGTCTGCTGTGGGCATGCATTTTTCCACCTCTCAGCGTCCATACTCTAGAATCACACGAGCAGAAAGATGTGACACAAGAAATTGCAGAGTCCTTTCGATGACACACATGGCGAATATACTTCCTGGGGCAGAGGGGGTAACTCCTCTAGAAGGCACCCGTACAGGGGCAGAGGGGTGTCAATGTAACCAGGGCTCCAGAGCATCTTTCTCTGGACAAACCCTATCAGCCCTCCTGAAGAGTAGCCTGATTGCTTTTCTCTGGAAGCAGTTGTGGGAAGTTTTTTCCTTGCACCGTTCTGCCTGGCTTTCAATAACAATGGATTTAGGGGTGCAAGGATCATAACCAGAGGATACCATGTCCCATTCAATCTTTACTCAAAGTCACAAAGTCAGATTCCCGACATTCCACCCAAAGGGAAACAGCAGCGCTAGAAATTCAAAAGCTGCTTCAAAAAAAGTCATCCAGACAGTCGTCCCACCAGACCAGTTAGGATCCCGATTCTACTCCAGATTCTTTTTAGTGCCAAAAAAGACAGGTAACTGGAGACCAGTTCTGGATCTCAGCATCCTAAACAAATTTGTCAAACCGGAAAAATTCTGGATGGTCACGATTCAGTCTATTTTTCTGTTCTTGGAGAAAGATGATTGGATATGCTCAATAGATCTTCAGGATGTGTATTACTACATAAAAATGGACAAACGCTCCGAAAGATTTCTTCGCTTCTGGCTAGGAGCCAATAATTTTTAAGTCCACGTGCTGCCCTTCATACTCTCTACAGCCCCCAGAGTGTTCAAGTGCATGGACAGTGGTAACAGCTTGCTCAAGACTACAAGGATTCTGAGTGTGTCCATATCTAGATGATTGGCTCCTCACCACCCCCACCAAGCGTCTACTGGAGATAAAACTGAACTACACTCCCAGACTAGCAGAAACTCTGGGAATCTCGATAAACTGGGGAAGGTGCAACCTGATTCCCTCTAAATCCTTAGTATATTGGAGTGATTTTCACCACAAATGCTTGCCTAGTCTCTCTCCTGGACCACAGATTACACAGGATAAAATCCCAAATCCAGGTGATACTCTGTCAAATGCCCTTGGCAAGACTACACATGAGAATTCTCCAGTGGCTCCTAACACAATGGTACCCCTCACAACATCCTTTGTCCTTTCAAATACGGATAATTCAGCAATGAAAGCAGGATTTAATGTGGTGAATGAAGCCAGACTGACAACTATGGAGTCGCCCCTTTTACCCACAACTGCCGAGGGCCACAGTGACTACGGACACTTCCTGATAGGGTGGGGGGAGGCTTTACCAGGGGAAGGTGGTCCAAGGTACTTGGTCAGACATAGAGGCTCACCTGCATATCAGTGTCCTAGAACTGAGGGCAGTGCTTCTAGCATTGCAAGCATTTCAATCCATTCTTCCATCAGGGACAATTGTTATTCAAACAACATGTCAGTCGTCTAATACATCAACAAACAAGGGGATCCAAGTCCTACCTGTTGTGTCGAAAGGCCATAAGAATTTGGCAATGGGTGATAGCTTCCAACTGCTTCCTGACTGCAATGCATATTCCCAGGAGTTCCAACGTGATTGCAGACAACCTGAGCAGATGTATCCTACTGTCTCACAACTGGTCTCTCAATCCAATTATTGAGGTGAAGATCTTCAGCCACTGGGGCCAGCCTTGCTGCGACCTATTCACCTCTCCAGCAAACCACAAATGCAGTAGCTACTTTGCCCCAATTCCCCTGCATGGCGAGTCCCCAAGGGATGCTCCGATACACAATTGGCCCACGGGACTTCTGTATGCTTTCCGCTGATTCCCCAGCTTATAAAGAAAGACCTTCATCTGAGAAGTAGAGTAATCCTCATTGCTCCTTACTGGCCACAACAAGTTTGGTTTCCCTTCCTTTGGTCTCATCTAGTATACCACCCATGGATTCTGGATCCAACACCAGATTGAATCTCACACCCACAAGGTTTGACTCACCTGAACACCTCCAGTCTCAAGCTGACAGCTTGGTATCTCCACTTCCGATAATCGCCAGGCAGAATAACCTGACCTTCCCCAGTGCGTAATATCCTTCTGGCTTCACATAAACCATCCACCAGGAAAATCTATCTCAGCAAGTGGAAGAGGTTCCTCATTTGGTCCCGACAAAGACAACTAGACCCTTGCTCAGCTCCTGTTAGCATGGTTTTGGATTACCTATCAAGTCGTCTTCATTCAGGAGCAGCAGCCTCAACCATTCGAGTAAATTTAGCTGCTATCTCAAACTTCCATAATGGTTTTCAAAACTCATTGCTAATCTCCCATCGTCTCTGCAAAACTTTCTTAAAAGGGATTTTACATATCAGACCACCCTTCAGGGAACCCATCGAACCTTGGAATTTAACACTAATACTGCAATCCCTGACACGATCACCCTTTGGACCTGCTTCCACTTGCGACCTAAAGTTTCTGTCCTGGAAATCACTATTTTTGGTAGCCGTCACATCAGCCAGATGTGTTTCAGAGCTTCAGACTTTGTGTATTAAATGCCCTTACATGGTGTTTCATAAATACAGAGTATCACTCCGGACTAATCCTTCCCTTGTGCCCAAGGTTATTATAGAATTGACAATTAACCAAACGATTGACCTACCAGTCTTTTTTCCCCCAACTACTCAAAGGAGAATACTGTCTTCACTTGCTGGATATACATAAACAGTTACATTTTTACCTGGACAGAAATAAGTCCATAAGTAAATCGGACCATCTGTTTGTGTCCTATTCGGGCCCAAAGTTGGGAAATCCTGTCTCAAAAGTAACGTTGTCCAAGTGGTTGAGAAACTGTGTATCCTTGATTTACCAATGAAATAAAATTCCTATACCATGCAAAGTCGGAGCACACTCCACCAGGTCAGTAGCAACTTCTGTTGCTTTTCATGCAAAGGCTTCATTCAGTGATATTTGTGCAGCTGCGACTTGGGCTACCCGTCATACTTTTTATCACTCATTACAAATTGGTTTTGGTTTCCAGGGGAAGAGCATCCTTTGGTTCAGTGGTACTCAGGAACTTCCTTCCATAAGGGCCTCCCAGGACTAAAGGTAGCTAGGGACTTTGCCCTATCAGTAAGGAATGAATGAAGATGAACAACATCAGATAAAGAAGTTATGTTCTTACCATAATGTTTCATCTGTGGTGTTCATCTTCATTCATTCATTACATCCCACCCACCTTCCCCCTCCAGAGATGCCTGGAGGATCAGATTGGGTCCTGCTCCTATTTTGGGGTTTTTGCTCAGAGAAAGCCTCTGCTTTACTTATAATGAGCAAACTCGAGCATTGTGGGTAAAAGCTTAGCTCGAGAGTTTTTTGGCTGACACTAGCTTTGTTACAAGGCTGACTCTATTCCGAAGACTGACCCGACACCCATCAGTAATGAATGAATGAAGATAACACCACAGATGGAACATTATGGTAAGAACTTTTTTCAGGATAGTTTCTAAGGTAGGCCCCACTGTAGCTGCATCTGTATTGCTTCTGATTTTTATTGCAACTTTTTTTATGCTAGAAAACCATGACAGAGGTGTTCCTCACTGTATTGGGACCCAAGTCCATCTTATTATTTATTATTATTAATATTTTTAAGTGTTGTGTTCCTGTGCCTAATGAATATCAGGTGCCCCCTAAACTCAGGCAGCAGAGTATAAAGGATAAGTCCAGATAAAATCACTTTAGCTAACAGATCTAGGAGACTCTCTCTCTCGGATACCCTCCCTGTGGGAGGAATAAAGACACCTTGTTGAAGTTTCCAGCAGTTTATTCAGTTAAGTTTGTAGATGGCTGAGTGTACTTGTTCTATTGACTGTAGAGGGGCGTGATCCAGGCAGCCGTAAGGGTTGCTTGTGCCTTTGCCAGCATCCAGGCAATGAGATCATTTTTCCTTCAAGTTGTAGCATGTTCCCTTTCTTCAGTGTGTTTGACAGACCCCCATCACTGTGAGGGCAACTATGACTCCTCATGCACATGTATACTTTCATTCACTTGCTAATAATGATTATGACATTCAAAACTCATTGAACCAAATGTACTTCCCCTGACTTACCCGCAAAGGTCATAGCTCATCCATTGCTGGATTGCTGCATAGGGTGACCCTATTCTGTAGAAACATAGCTGGCGCAATCAGCGCCCTCTGCTGGTCCCAAAAACTAGCACCCCACCCCCACAGCTCTTCAAGTGAAGAGCAGAAAAAAAGTACTGCTGCAACACTTGGTTTTTTTTCCGTAGTACCAGACTACCCACCCCAACCAAGCTCTTTAACTGAAGAGCAAAATAAAAAAATGACTTCTACTGGCACACCAGCCAGATGTATGCCCAGTCTCCTGCCTTTCTCAGCTATTCAGGTTCTATTTCTGTGCCTTGCTTCTCTCATGGCCCTCTTTCCTCCCTTTTTTTTTTTTTCCAGTAAAATAATTTCTTCCTTTAAACTTCAGCAAACTGCTCGCTACAATACATCAAGCAGTTGTCAATGTTTAGAACACACACAATGCTACAGCGCTTGGCTTTGGTTTGACTACAAATGCAATACTGGCTTTTACAAGTCTGTATTGCAGTGAAGAGCAATGTGAAAGATGGATGGCTGATCATGCCCCCCCCCAATACTTTGCACCTGGGGCAATTACCCCTCTAACTGCCACTGTAGCTACGCTATTGCTGTGCTCCTCATAAGAACAGGGATGTCCATTTCCCCATGCCAGTATCCTATACAACTAACTGTCATAGTATTGGCTTTATCCCCTCAACAGAGCTTGGCTGTACCATGTCAGGCTTTGGATAAAGTACAGACACAAACCTTAGCAGGTATTTCTAAAGGTTCAAGGTAAAAAAAAACTCCTTTCCAAAATTTTTCTGGCTAGGGAAAAGATTTCTTTATTTGTGAAAGTGCATGTCTCAGTATTCAATTAAGGACATTTCTGCAGCTGGAAAAAGTTTTCAGTGCACATGTAGGGAATTCTCTTCAAAAGAGTTGTTTAAAGAAGATGTTCTTGTTTCACTGTTGCAGTCATCATATTTGAGTCATCTGCCTGCAAGTAGCTCACAGCCAGCCTGAATATCAAAGTCTTGGATTCCTGCGTCGGATGCTGTCTCTTCTTCCATGACGTCAGGTTGTCAGGGGTATAAAACATGCAGCTGATGTCATTACATCAGTCTTTCTTGCCGTACGGTGCCCGAAGCAGTTCGCAAGTGCCGGTCGGCTGACTCCTGAAATTTTCATTTTCGAGTTTCAGAACCGAAGTCTTAAAACAGCTAAGTACCCCACTGGGATTCTTTTTCTTGCTCTAACCGATGTCAGTAAAAGTTAACAATTGTCTTACCTGTGGAAAGCAAATACCTCAAAGATTTTCATTTGTACTGCATTCCTTGCTTAGGTCCATACCACAACGTCCCTCACTGTCCATTTTGTGTCTTGTTCAACCCCTGAACTATTCGTCATCGGGCTGTCTTTGCAGCAATTTATTTTGGTACTCTGTATCTGTTTTCCAAAATGGCTTTGTTAAGCCATCCCACTACCGATGACCTGAAAAAACATAAGGATAAAGACAGAGACAGACCGCATAGGTCCAAAACTGCCGACGATTCTTCCATTAAGCTAGTCACTAGTCCACCAGTACTCAGTGAGGTGCTTTTGCAGCCCCTGATACCCGCTACTTCAGATTCGTAAACCTCTACTGAGAACCATTCGGAGTCTGGTATGCCGCGAGATGCTTCTTAGACTATAGAACCTGTGGATGTCTCTACCATGGATGGGTCAGGAGCCACTGTGCAGGCACCGGCTTCTGAGGGTGTATTCAGGCCTACAGAGTTGCATTTTAAACCGATGCCATCTTCTTCATCCAGGCCTAAAATTCGTACAACGCCTAGAAAACCGACGTCCAAACCGCATGCTCAGGCCTATATGCCTAAAAAACAAATGCTTGAAGACCTTATTACCTTAATTAGGGGAAGCCAGCCTTTCCCCTCTGAGATCTAGAACTGATTTTCCTTCTGATTAGAAATCTGATATTTCTGCTTCTTCTGATTACCAGGATTTGCCCTCATCTACCTATGAGGATTCTGATGCAGAGGATTCCATTCCCTCTGCTTCCCCTCCAGAAGAGTTTTCTTTTGGTGAAACCTTGCACACTCTTAGAAAGCATTTCCACTGGGAAAGCCAGGATAACTCTGACTCCAAAAAGAGGCTTAGGGAATTCTTACTCCTTCCTCAACACAGGGCTTTAGCTATCCCTCCTGTTCTGGACATTGTAGATGATGCTTTTTTGGAATCTAGTTTTTCCCCAGACACTTTACCTCCAGCTCCCAGAAAACCTGACCGGTACCTGATTCTCGCAAGTCCTTCTTCAAGAATCCTACTGGGGATCCAGAGACCATTTCTCAAGGACCAAAACTAATTAAGGCTGCTGCCAAAAATCCTACCTCTTCTGATAGAGCTTCTAGAGCCTTGGACAGATGGGGTAAGAAGGTATACATGTCTGCTCCTTTAGCCATTAGGGCTTTAAATTGCCAGCTTCATATGTTAAAGTACCAGCAGCATATTAAAAGACTACTTAAACAGAAAATGATGTTGATTCCTGATTGTGCTGAACACAGAATTACAGGATTTAATGAATTCTTCAGAACAAGTTGGTAAACAAATATTGTAATGTGGTTTTGACTCTAATAGCATCTGGCAGGGCTGCTGTCACTGGGTCTGTACGTAGAAGGCAAGCTTGGCTTAAGGATCAAAACTTGCCAGATCATGTTAAGGCTAAATTACTGGATGCTCCCTTAAACCAAGACCGCCTGTTTGACAACAAAGCAGAAGTCGTCCTCAAAAAGATGGAGGAAAAAGCTAAATCTATGCAAACCGTTAAAGATTTCCTCCAAGTACAGCCTCCCAGATTTAGTAGGCATTGGCCCTTTCAGTCATTTCCAGGCCTTCTCATTCCAAACCCAGGAACAGCAGACCACTTAGGTTACAGTCTCAGGCTATGCACAGACATAAGCAGTGGGAGGACTCCCACTTCCAAACAGGGAGTAGTAAGCCACCCCCTACGGAAAAATGGCACAATGACTTAAACTTAACCCTTTCAAGCCCTGCTCAACTGCTTGCCCCATTAGGAGGAAAACTCGCCCTGCATGCAAAAAACTGGGAACTCATTACCCAGGACAAATGGGTTTTGACTATAGTTTCCCAAGGATACAGATTCCACTTCCACACCCTACCAACCCCAAACAATTGGCCAGACCTACCCCCAAATCAGTGGGCAGAGGTCCAACAGCAGGTTCTCTTTCTTCTAAGTATCAGGGCTATTCAACCTGTCTCAACAGAACAAAGGGGACAAGGTATCTATTCAAGACTTTTCCTGGTACCCAGAAAAGATGGCTCCTGGTGTCCTATTCTGGACCTCTCTATTCTAAACATCTTTCTGATAATCCCAAAATTCTAAATGCTAACACTTCAACAGCTGCTTCCTATGCTAGGCAAAGATGCCTGGTTGGCAACCTTAGACTTAAAGGAAGCTTACCTCCACATTTCAGTAAGGGAATCTTGCAGGAAATATCTACGCTTCAGGGCAGGCTCCATGCACTATCAGTTCTCTGCACTTCCTTTGGCTTATCTACTGCACCCAGGGTATTCACAAAGTGTCTAGCTCCAGCCATTGCATTTTGCAGGCAGAGAAATATTCAAATATACCCATACTTGGACAATTGTCTGATTCAGGCAGAAAGCCAGGACTTGCTATTAAAGCATCTGGCATTCATAAAGAAACTTCTAACCTCACTGGGGTACACCATAAACGGAGAAATCTCACCTAGTACCCTGCCAACAGATTGTATTCCTGTGAGCAAGCTTGAACACAACTTCCCAGATGGCTTTCCTCACTCCAGAGAAACAAGTTTATTTGGCAACCTGCTTCAAACTACTGACCACAAAGGCCCAGCTATATCTGCAAGGAAAATTCTGTAAGCCCTGGGGTTCATGGCCTCTTGCATTCTACAAAATCCATATGCAAGACAACATATGAGGAAACTACAATGGTATCTTAAAAGCCTATGGTGTCAACATTCTCAGGACCTGGAATCAATGATTCCCATAATTCCTTGTATAAAGATAGAGTTCCTTTGGTGGGCAGAGGCCTGCTACCACAACAAGGGGCTCCCTTTCACTCTACCCCCTGCCGCTCAAACCCTAACAGATGCATCAGACTATGCATGGGGGGCTCACTTGGCAGGGCAGTGCATTCAGGGCAAATGGAACCCGAGACAGATGCACCTACATATCAACCAAAAAGAAATGTTAGCTGTACAGAATTCCCTGACAGCCTTCAAAGACCACATTCTTCCTGGACAATTATTGGTAAAGACAGACACCACCACAGTTATGTGGTACATAAACAAGCAGGGGGAACCCACTCTTACCCACTCTGTAGACTAGCCATTGCTCTGTGGAACACAGCCTTGAGCTACCAAGTGCACCTACAAGCTCCATTCCTGCCAGGCAAGCTAAATTCACTGGCAGACGACCTAAGCAGAAATCTCATGGACCCACACGAATGGAAACTAGAACCAAAAGTATTCAACCTCTTGAGGAATAAATGGGGGACTCCAGCGATAGACCGGTTTGCCACCCCTCAGAACTACCAATTGGACAAATTCTGCACAAGGACTTCCCACAGTCAAGCTTGGAAAGTGAATGCCCTGTCCTTTACCTGGGAAAGCCTCTGTTTATGCCTTTCCCCCTCTGCCTCTCCTCTTGAAGGTTCTGCAAAAGATCAAACAGGACAAGCCAAGGACAATACTGATTGCACCAGACTGGCCACACCAGCACTGGTATCCCCTCTTGCGCAGTATGACACTTCTGGAAACATGGCATGTGCCTCAGACCCCTTCCTTGCTGTCCCAGCAGGTGGGCCAAGTTCTGCACCCTCCGCGTCAAACCCTGAACCTTGCAGCCTGGGTAATTCCTTGAGCTGTCCAATAGCATCCCTCTGTAAGCAGGTGCCCGATGTCATTCTGGAGGTAAGGAGGCCTAGTACTAGAAAATCCTATGCTGAAAAGTGGAAAAGATACTGCTCTTGGAGCCATACTCAAGGGATGGGCACAACGGTGCCCAGCTTACCTCACATTCTTCAGTACTTAACAGACATGCTCCACAGGGGCCTATCCTTCTTGTCAATTAAAATTCATGCCTCTGCCATTTCAGCACATTATAATACTGAGCCACCCCTCTTATCTCACCCCCTGCTAAAACAATTCCTTAGAGGGGCCAAAAATTGAAGACCCCCCCCCCCCAGGAGAGTCCCTACTCCAGCCTGGGACCTTAACTTTGTATTGGAAAAGCCCACTTTCCCTCCATTTGAGCCAGCTGCAACTGCAGAGTTGAAATTACTTTCTTGGAAAACAGCCTTCCTTCTAGCCATCACTTCAGCAAGAAGAGTGTCTGAATTACAGGCCCTCATGGCAATGAAACCCTTCATTATCTTCCAGGCAGACATGGTTTCCCTTAGGAACAATCCTTCCTTTATGCACAAGGTGGTGTCTAGTGTGGCCCTAAATCAGTCCATTCATCTGCCTACTTTTTTCCCTAATCCACAAAACAAAGGAGAATGAATACTTCACTCTTTGGATGTGCATAGACAACTTAGATTTTATTTGGACAGGACTAAGCCTGTCAGAAAATTTGAACAGCTTCTAGTTGGCTTTGCTGCAGGGGCAGAGGGGAGGCCATTTCAAAGCAAACCATTTCTAAATGGATAGCCCATTGCATTCATTTCTGCTACAAGCACCATGGAAAACCTACCCCATAGGGGATAAGATCACATTCCACCAGGGCTGCATCTACCTCTACAGCCTTTCTCAGAGGAGTCACTACCCAGGGACATCCTAGAGGCTGCTACCTGGAGCTCAGTACATACCTTCACCAAGCATTACCACGTGCCTATTTTTTTCTAAATCCAGAGCTGGTTTTGCCACTGCAGTCTTGCAGGGCTTAATAGCTTGCCCTTATGCTCTGTAACTTCCTCCTTCCTTGGCTTTGGAAATCAACCCAAATGTGATGACTGCAGCAGTGAAACACAAAGAACATAGTAAAGTTGTGTACACTTACCATAAATGTAGATGTTAGAGTGTATTCACTGTTGCAGTCCTGTTTATCCTCCCTCCAGCCCCCTGACTTCTCTTGGCTCTACCTTTCCTTCTTGTTTGGTGTATTTAACCTTTCTGGTGTATTTGCTTTTTGATGGAGGTGTACCATAACATATAATTGCTTCCCTTTGTGGGGTCACCTGACATCTGGAGCAAGAAAAACTGATGTAATGGCGTCTGCTGCATGTTTTATACTCCTGACGACTGAAGTCATGGAAGAAGAGCCAGTATCCGATGCAGGAATCCAAGATTCTGGTATTCAGGCCAGCTGAGGGCTACCTGCAGGCAGATAACCCAAATGTGATGACTGCAACAGTCAATACTCTCTAGCATCTACATTTATGGTAAGTGTACACAACTGTACTTTATTAATCTCCCAGATGCAAACTGTTCAATATTTTTAGGTTATGCAGAATTTCTGAATGTATCATAAAGTGCATGCAACATTTATTTTTTCAAAGAGCATTTAACCAGAAAGGGGAAGTTCGCTAGTTTAAGTTCTATGTTAGTAGAAAAAAGATTGCTAAAGATATTTGCAGCTAGTACCTTATTGATAAAAAAAAAAAAAAAAAAGGCTTCAGAGTGGATTCCATATAAATTTTGTTTTTGTAGCTGATGTTCTTCATGTTTCACTGTTGCAGTCATTACATTTGGGTTATTCCTGCCAGGGTAGCCCTCGGCCAGCCTGAATACCAGAGACTTAGTATTTCTGCGCGAGTTGCTGTCACTTGTGGACTGACATCAGGTAGTCAGTGGTATAAAGGAAGGCATCCGATGCCATTACATGAGTCTTTTCTTTCCGTGGAGCCTGAAGCAGAAGTAGTTCGCAAGAGTGCCAGTCAGCTGCTACCCAAGTTTTGTTTCCGAATTGAAGTTGAAGTCTTTGAACGCTAAGTACCCCATTGGAGATCCTTTTTTCTTATACTAATCAATGTCAGAAACAGTTAATAATCGTCTCACCTGTGGAAAGCAAATACCACACCGAGACTTCCACTTTTACTGTGTCGGTTGCCTAAGACCCAGACCACGACATCCCTCGTTGCTTCTGTGCTTTAACACCAGAACTGTTTGTCGTCAGGCCCTTATTGTTGCCAGATTTCTGTTTACAGTCCTAGAATTCTGATGTGGCTTTGGTAAGCCATCCAACAGCAGATTTTCAGAAAAAAACGTAAAGATAAAGACAGAGAGAGACTGCACAGGACCAAACCTTCCGACGACACTTCCATTAAGCTGGTAGTCAGTCCTCCGGAACTCAGTGAGGTGCTTTCACAGGCTGCTACCGAGATCCATTCGGAGTATGGTATGCCACACGACTCTGTCTAAGGATCATGCGGTTATCTCTACCTTGGATGAGTCCGGAGCCACTGTGCAGGCACTGGCTTCCAAGGAAGTTCTTCAAGAATGAATTCCAACATAAACAGATGCCTTCTTTCAGAAAACAACCGAGTTCCTTAGACCCAGGGGTCGAACCACACCCAAGAAACCGACTAGCCATTCTTAGGCACCTGCTCCCTTGCCTCAGTCTCAGATGCTTAAAATGGCAGAAGACCTTATCATGCTGATTAGGGGAAGCCAAGCCACTTCCTCAGAAAGGAAAAGAGATCCTTCTCCAGTAGTTTTGTCTGAACAAGAGTCAGATCAATCCGATGCATCTGACTATGAAGACATAAAGCTCCTCTCCACATATGAGGAATTTGATGCAGAGGAATCCGTTCCTTCAGCCTCTCCCCAGAGGATTTGTCCTTTGGGGACATCCTGCATACCTTAGGGAAGCATTTCCAGTGGGAGAGTCATCTACCCACAGTCTAAAAAGAGACTCAGAGTTCCTGGACCTTCCACAAAACAGGCCTTTAGCCATCCC
This sequence comes from Protopterus annectens, assembly GCF_019279795.1. NCBI lineage: Eukaryota > Metazoa > Chordata > Ceratodontiformes > Protopteridae > Protopterus > Protopterus annectens. Next base: position 1,055,932,039 of record NC_056739.1, read on the forward strand.
CCTACTCCTAGGAAAAACAGTTGTGGTGGATGATGTCTTCCTTGAATCCAGCTTCACTCCAGATGCCCTCCCTCCTGCTCCCAGAAAACCAGACAGGTACTACAGAGTCCCTGACTCACACAAATATCTTTTTAAAAATCCAATAGCTGACCCTGAGGTCATTACTCAATGGTCTAAAGGGATTAAAGCAACCTCAGCTATGAATCCCACCCCCCTCAGACAGGGGGAGTTACTCTTGCAATCAGGGCACTCAATTGTCAGTGCCATATGCTTAAGTATCAGCAACATACCTTGGAAGTCCTTAAACAAAACATTTCCTCCTTTCCTGCATGGGCAGAATGTAAAGATTTACAAGGGTTAATACATTCTGCAAGCCAAGTAACTAAGCACACCTTGCACTGTGGTTTTGATGCCCTAGAAGCTTCTTGCAGGGCAGCAGTCACCGGATCTGTCATTAGAAGACATGCATGGCTTAAGGAACAGCCCCTGCCACACCATATCAATTCAGAATTGCTGGATGCTTTGTTGCACAAAAATAACTTATTTGGCACTAAAGCAGAAGAGATTTTAAAAATAGATGGAAGAAAAAGCTAAATCTATGCAGATTGTTAAAGGTTTCTTACAGGTCCAGCCGGCATTTTCCTTCCAAGCACTGGTCCTTTCCTGCTGTGAGTAGACGGGGCCAGCTTAGGCCACATGGAAACAGACCCCCCCCCCCGATAGCAGCCCCAGGGGTTGCAGAGATCTAAGCAGTGGACTACCTCCACTTCAGAACCAGGGAGTTCTAAGACACCAGGATCTTAACACTTTCAGTTCTCTGCAATTCCCTTTGGCTTATCTACTGCTCCCATGCTCCCAGGGTTTTCACAAAATGCCTGGCTCCGGCCATTGCCTTTTGCAGACAAAGAAATATTCAAATTTACCCCTACTTAGATGACTGCCTTATTCAGGCAGATAGCCAGGAAAAGCTGCTCAAAGACCTGGCCTTTGTAAAGGACCTACTAACCTCCCTAGTGTGCACAGTCAAAAAGAAATCCAAACGGGTACCCACCAAAAGGATAATCTTTCTGGGAGCAAGTGTGGACACAGCATTCCAGATGGCATGCTTTACACCAGAGAAACACATTTTCCTGTCAGCTTACTTCTCTCATCTGGCCACCAGGCCCCAGCTTTCTGCATGTAAAATCCTGCAAGCTCTGGTGTTTATGACCTTTTGCATACTCCTCATTCCATTTGCCAGACTGCATATGAGGAAACGTCAATTGTACCTAGAGAGTCTTTGGTGTCAACACTCTCAAGATCTGGAAACTCTTCTGCCTATTATTCCTTGCCTGAGAAAGGAATTTCTTTTGGTGGGCAACAGCCTGCTCCCACAACAAGGGACTGCTTTTCTCCCCACACCCCTCTGCTCGGACCCTCACCACAGATGCATCAGACTATGCTTGGGGTGCAACCTGGATACAGGTGTATACAGGGCCAATGGAGCCCCCAGCAACTCCCCCCCACGCATCAGTCAAAAAGAGATGATGCCTGTGCAGCAGGCCTTGATAGCTTGCAAACCCCTTATCTCTCCAGGGGTTCTCCTGATCAAAACAGACAACACCACTGTGATGTGGTACATCAACAAGCAGGGAGGGACTCTCTCCTACCCACTGTGCAGGCTGGCCATGACCCTTTGGTTCACAGCCTTGTGCATGCAAATACACCCATTAGCACAATACCTGGCGGGCTCTCAACTCCCTAGCAGACCATTTAAGCAGAAAGCTCTTGGACCCCCATGAGTGGCAGCTCAACAGAAACACCTTTTTCCTAATAACTCAGAAATGGGAGTCCCAGAAGTCAACTTCTTTGCCTCCCACACCAACCATCAGCTCAGCAAATTCTGCACCAGGGAGCATCACTGCATTGCTTGAAAAGTGGATGCCCTGTCCTTCCCCTGGGTAAATCTCTCGGTCTCTGCCTTTCCTTCCCTATCTCTCATTCCCAGGTTACTGCTCAAAATAAGGGAGGAAAAACCAAGGATCATTCTTATAGCTCCAGACTGGCCCAGACAGCATTGGTTACCCCTTGCTGAACAGCCTGTCCCTGCTGCCTCCATGGAATCTTCCTCAGATTTCAAACCTCCTAACCCAAAGGGAAAGGGGTTTCATGCATCCCCAATTGCAGACACTCAATTTGGCAGCTTGGCTTATACCCTAACCCCTGATCAATCTGCCATCCTCAGTAAGCAGGTTCTGGATGTTATCAGAGAGGCCAGATGCCCTAGCACCAGAAAGTCCTAAGCAGATAAATGGAAAATGTTCTGCACCTGGATCCCAGGCTAAGGGGGCCAGTACATCACAGCCCTCCATCCTCCTCATCCTGGATTACTTAGCTGACTTACTACCCAGTGGTCTCTCTTTCTCCTCTATAAAACTTCATGCCTCTATTATTTCTGCTCATTTTCCCACTGAGCAGCCTGTTTTTTCACACCCTCTGATTAAACAGTTTCTCAGAGGGGCTAGCAACTTGAGGCCCGCCAGAAGGGCACCAACACCAGCTTGGGACCTTAACTTTGTTTTAGAAAAGCTTACCCTGCCCAGTTTTGAACCAGCTTCTTCTGCAAAGCTAAAATTTATCTCCTGGAAGACAGCCTTCCTCCTGGCCATCACATCAGCCAGAAGAGTCTCTGAGCTGCAAGCACTCATGGCTGTGGAGCGCATCATTATCTTCCATGCAGACAGGGTATCCCTCAGAACTAATCCATCCTTCATGCCCAAGGTGGTGTCAAGTGTGGCTCTCAACCAATCCATCCATTTACCCACCTTCTTTCCTAACCTCGAAAACAAGGGGGGAAGGATTCTGCAGACAGCTCAGACAGGACAGGACTAAACCCTTCAGAAAGTCTGATCAATTGCTTCAGGGGCAGAAGGCAAAGCCATCTCCAAACCATTTCCAAATGGATAGCACACTGCATCCATTTCTGCTGCAAACAGCATGGCAAGTCTTTCCCCCAAGGGGGTCAGGACACACTCCACCAGAGCAGCCTCCACCTCTGCAGCTTTCCTCAGAGGGGTCCCCATCAGGGACATCCTGGAGGCTGCCACCTGGACATCTGTTCATACTTTTACCAAGCATTACCATCTGCCTCTCTTCTTGAAATCCAGGACAGGATTTGGCTCTGCAGTCTTGCAGGGCATGCTAGCCAGCCCCTAGCTTCCTGGACTGCCTCCACTCATTTCCTCAGCTTTGGGAATCTACCCAAATGTGATGACTGCAACAGTGAAACACGAAGAACATAGTACAGTTTATTCACTGTTGCAGTCCTGGTTTCCCTCCCTCCATCCCCCTTTCCCTTTTTCTTCCCTTTTTTTTATTCCCTTGTTGTCCTTTCCTTACAAGGGACATATTGGTATTTATTTTCCACTGGTGGGGTTCTACCACCAGAACCTGGCCTCCTACCTTGGGGGCTCCTGACAGATTAGGGCAAGAAAAACTGATGTAATGGCATCGGATGCCTTCCTTTATACCACTGACGACCTAACGTCAGCCCTCAAGCGACCGCAACTGACGCAGAAATACTAAGTCTCTGGTATTCAGGTCGGCCGAGGGCTACCCTGGCAGAGATAATCCAAAAGTGATGACTGCAACAGTGAATACACTCAGAACATCTACATTTATGGTAAGCGTACGCAACTGTACTTTCTAACCTGCTTGTTGCAATGGACAAGTTCACACAGTATTAGCTGCACATGAATGTGGTCTGTGCTTTACCAGTACCCGACAGATCAGAAATATTCTGAAGATTGGTATAATTAGCACAGGGTCCATGCCTCTCAACTGTACAGATTTTTGCCTGATATTTGTGGTTCATTTTTCATAAAATTGTGTTTTTTTGGCAAATTAGTGACAAATCATTGAAGACTTAGGTTAGAAAATATTGACGGACATTTGAGTTTCTGACTTCATACCCTTCAGAAAGTTTATACTATTGCAAAACCTTATATTCTGTCAGTGTTCTAAGTTTGTAAGAGCAGTATTTAAAAATTGTCCTTATTTTTGGGCCTTTGCCCCACTTTTATTAATGGCTTTGTCCAGACTTTTTACTGTAAGAGATTGAGCAGTATGACACAGACTTAACACATATGATGATAAATTGAATTAATGAAATTAATGAAAATTCTACCTTTAGAGTTTTAAAAACATTTCATCAAGTCTGAGCAGCAAGTTTACATACTCTGAGATCAACTCCAGTACCTGTGAGCAGATTCCTCAGTTGCGTAATAAGTCTGCGTATGACTGGCAGTGCATGGTGCTTAAGAGTTTGTTCCCTGAAGATTTAGCAAGGTTTAAATCAAGCCATTCAAAGCTTCAGCTCATCAAAACTTTAATAGAAAAATACATTCTGCAGGGGAGGCGTTTCTGCTTCTCCTAAGTAAAATTAATTTATTTAGTTTATTTTACATTTGTTAACCAGGATAGTCCGACTAGGTCACATAACCTGTTTTCAGCAGAGGCCCATGTAGAAAAGCTCCACATTTAGATATTTAGGTACATACAGATTGTAATTTTTACAACGGCAGTGTTGAGACTACACAATACATTACAAGCAAATTTGAGTTGGAAAAAAAATGGCCAGTTGCTTAGAGTTTTGCTTAAAATTTAAATATTACTTCTAAAATATTAGTGTATTAACAATAAATTCCTTGAGAAGATAATTGCTGATGTGCTTAGCATCAAGTTAACATGAGACTAGGTTTACACTAGATTGTATAAAAATGGCTTTACTTAGAGAAGGGGAGAGAGAGCGAGCATAGAAGAAGTTAGACGAGTATAAAGAAAAGACATTATCACACACAAAAGGAATCCCTGACGAAGCACAGATGTTTTAAAAAAAAAAGTGATTTCATGTGGAGAAACAATTTTATTTTTAAGTCGTCCACGCTGTTGCACCCTAGTGAGTGGTACTGTAACATTGCATGTGTGTAGTTCTAATGGAAGCTGAAGTTGCATAGAGAACCCGTACAGCTTTCTTGTGCACTTTTTCAGCCAGGATGTCATAAAACTAGCACAGGCAACACTCACAGCTCTGTGATACTTGAACAAACAAGGATGAACCATATCTGTTCACTTTCTCAGACTGAAATGGAGGATGGCTTTTGTCAGCGTATCTTTTGGCTTTTCTCAGCATATATTTGAAGTTTAGAAGTTCAGCTAGCAGGTCTTCTCAGTGGGAAAATCTTTGCTCATGATTAGAAACTGAATTCACTGATATTCAGCACACTGCACAGATCTGAGGTCGCTCAGAAGTGGAACTGTTTGTCAAATACAAAGCAATCGTAGGTATTTTATGCTTTCATGCCTCGCAAAACATTTCTGAACTGTTTGTAGAACTGAAAGTTATCCTTCCATCCTAAGATTTATTCTGTAGTGTGTGTACCAGTTGGCCAGCACAGAGCATTGAAACCTTCTCTTAAGGCATATCTGAAGGGATTTCCTAAGTCCATTAAAAGGACATGCACCTCTCCCTTGGGCTTAAACTGACAATGCTGCTTTATCCTTTTGGTTACTGGTACAGTTAGTTTAGCACATTTCCCATGGGAGGAACTTTTCTGTTTGCCATTACTTTCAGTAGAAGGTCTTTATAGTCACAAGATCTAATGTGTAAACTGCCTTGGTATTCTGTGGATTGTTCTTGAAAACAAATTCTAGTTTAATGCTGAACTGTACCATCAGTAGTTCTTGGTCATAACTTTTAGCTACTCATTTTTTACCTAACTGTAGTAAGTCACAACAGTTGCAGACTTGTACAGACAACTCTGATAGTATGTTAAGAGAACTGATGAGTTCAGGCATTTCACCTACATTTGTTAAATCTTGATTCATTAAAGCCAATTTTTTTTTTTTTTTTATTTTGCTAGGTGAGCAAGTCCTCCTGTACCGTTCATGTGGGGTTGGCCCTTTTTCCTTCTATATACTAGTGTATGCAACTGCAGAGAAATGGGGGGGGGGGTGTGACTATGGTAGTATATCAATAGAAACCACACCAGTAGTGATTTCTTATGAGGTAGTTTCAGAATGGTGGAATAGAAATCAACATGGTTAATTTTGTGCAGTTTGTACTCAACCAAAGTGTAGAGAACCAGTTTAAAAAGATGGATCATCTGTCTTTGCATTCTTGAAAGAAAAGAATCCCTAGGAATCTGACCACTGGATTCTCTCTCATGCTTTGGCAAGTTGAAGATGCCTTTGAATATGCAATTTATCTGAGAAAGTTTCTTGTATTGCATTCCATAGAATAATAGAATGAAAACCTTGCTTATTGCTCCATTTTGTGCTTTGCTGTTATAAGCACAACTGCTACAGAGAGCTTTTCTTTAACAATATGTTTACTGTAGAATTAGACTTTTTTTATACACGTTTGCAAAATGTCATTCCACTGAATATCTAGGTAATGTGCATGCTTTTGTAGCCTGTATGATCTGTAGGGCTGTTTCTTGTATTACTTCCCCTTCAATATTTGTATTTCATCATGGCTTTTAAATCACCTGTTATGATTGCCAACCCATTGGTTAATGTGCTATCGCAGTTCATGCTTTAAACACCTGCATTTTATTGCTATATGGGTTACATGTTTGTATTGACCTTGTTAACTATTTGAAACTTTTCAACTTATTAAAAATAATGTATTTCCTGAGAAATTGCCCAAAATGTTAATGATTTACTGCTAGAATTACCCTGGTTTAAGCAGGTAGGAAAACTGCAGTAATTTTACTTTATCATAGCATTACATCTTCACTGTAATAGTGAAACTGCTCTCCCTCCATTCCACATGGTGTATATAGTTTTAATATAATGCTATATTGAGCTATACAGTGTGACATTTTCTAGGTATAGTAATTATAACATTTAGCAGGCTCAAAGAAGTGAAATAAACTCCTAACAGTAGTGGCTATGTAAGAGTGCCTCAAGCACCAACAAATGTTCCATGGGATGCCTGTACAAGGACAAAGTGACTCTTCACAGAGGGTCGACTGACCAAATCTCTGGTTGAAAAAACACAGAGTGGGAAAACCCAAATGTTACAATTTACTGTTAGAATGACTTCTTGTAGATCTACTGTTTAAGTTTACATACAAATGTACTGTTTTTATTTGGATGCACTGTAATACAGGTTAAACAAGTTAAAGTTGAAAGAGATTACCTGGAAGGATTTCATATATCATATGAAATTAAAAAAAAAAAAAGTTATCTTTACGGTGGGGGTGGGAGTGGATTTTAATGATACAAACTCCTCTATCTCAGGATAAACAGTTGAGACACTGAGGGATTGCTGAATTTAGTCATGATCACAGGCTTCAGGAGCTGTTCTTTGAAGCTATTAACTGCAGACCCAGTATAGTATTCAAATATTTTTTACCAAGGTGATTGTTGAAAAATGCATTAGGCTTCTGAAAGAATGGATCTGTAAAATAAATTGTGAAGAGTTGTATATGTGATCTTATGTTATCACAAGGAAATGTGAACAAACTACTGAACCTATCCTATGTCTTTGTTAGAGTGGACTGGCAGACAAAATATTATAAAATAATTAACATTTTTCTGTTTCTTTTATTCGTGGTAAAATTATCAGACAGTATTAAAATTCTGATATTTTGATCATCAGTGATAAGAAGATGGGATCTCTGTCAGAGGTTGTATCAACAGTCCCACTTCACTGGTTCCCAGATTTGATAGAAACCTGTGCCAACCTTGTCAATGAGGAGTGGAAGAGGAGCCAAGCTTCACGGATTCATTCTCTCCAGAAGTCTTCAGACAACTTCCCAGTGTGCCTTGTGTTAATCAGAACACAAAGAAGTAGTGTAACAGGTAAAGAGGAGGAATCGAAACTCAGTCATCAGGTCATAGGCCATGCCAAGCTGTCCCTTGTCTTTGAGCGACCTAAGAGCTTATTTGTTGAAACTGTAGTGGTGAGCAAAGAACTCAGAGGCAAAGGTTATGGCAGGAAACTAATGGAAGACACCGAAAAATATGCCAAGTCTCGAGGATTTACACAGCTTCACCTTACTACACATGACAAACAACACTTTTATGCTCATCTTGGATATGTTCTTTCAGAGCCTGTTTTCAGTGCAGGTTCTACAACACACATCATGCCCATAGGAGTTCTGGAGAAGCTTTCTGGTTCAAGAATTAGCACATCTGCACCTGTAACACTCTCATCAACTGTTAATACTTTGTCTTGCTCTTCCGTATCTTCTCAGTGTAATGCTCCTCATTTTACACCACCTGCAATGTCCTTGTCTTCCCAGTGTGGGACGTCATCTGCAACTCTCCCAATACCACCCTCATCTGCAGTGCCATTATCTACATCTCTTCCAACACCACCACCACCTCCTCCTCCTCCTCCTCCTCCTCCTCCTCCACAACCACTGTTGCCACTTATTCAGGCTTCTCCATCTTCATCCAGTAATAATCTGCCATCTGTTCCATCATTTGAGACAAACATTGCGCTGACTTTGCTGGAGACTCCTTACAAGGATTTCAGAGGACTCCCTATTTTTCATATGAGAAAAGATATTTGATGCTTGCACATACTTGAAGCAATAATTAAAATTTCTGTTTGAAAGTTTTGAAATAATTTGTACTGTGAAAACTGGCTAGACAAAAAAAATATTGTACACCTTTTGATATTGTCTTGCTGCTTTATTCTATTGTATTTGCATAGTATTTGTATTGTAAACCCCCTTTACATGATGTGAGTTCTGCTTTGAATGCTTAGATGATATCAACACATTTTTAAAGAAATGTGAACTGTGTTAGCAAAGATTTTAGATATGTGGTGGAAAGTGCATTTCCTTTGAAGCATGTAGAGTAGCTGACCATTGGTTGTTTTCAAATGACTGATTCTTCAAGCAGTTCTTGGGTATCCTGAGCATTTCAAGAGTTGACAGTCATAATGCTGATTTACAAAAATAAATGTTTGTGTTTCACTGTGGCAGTCCTAACAAATGGGTTCTCTGGCTCCCGGTAGCCCTCAGCCAGAATACCAAAGGTAAGTAAAAATGACGTTGGTTGCCATCAGTTGTAAAGGATGTCAGGGCGTCTGATACAAAAGGAGGCGGCTGACGTCACTTCCTCAGTCTTCCTTGCCACGGAGCCCAAAGCAGAAGCTTTTCATGCACGAGTGCTGGTCGGCAGTTTACCTTTGTTGGTTTCCGACTACAAGAGTTGAAGTCTACTACAGCTAAGTACCCATTGGGGAGCCTCTTTTCTTGCCTTAACGAATGTCAGAAAAAATTAATTGCCTTACCTGTGGAAAGCAGATTCCCCATAGAGATTTTCATTCCTATTGCATTATTTGTTTAGGTCTTGACCACGACATTCCCAAGTGTGATCTCTGTGCCTCCTTTAATCCACTTACTATCTGTCATCGGGCTAAGGTTTTGGCTAGGCATTTTGTGTTTTGGCCTAAGTTCATTGGTATGGCATCCGCCGATCTTCAGGCTTCGGATGTTCTGAAGAAACGTAAGGATAAGGACTGTGACAGGCCTCAGAAAGCCAAGTCCTCTGAGGTTAAATTGGTCATCAGTCAGGTGGTAGCCAGTGAGATGCCTTTGCAGTCCCTGCAGTCCACTGATGTACAACCGCAGACCTTGATTGAGTCAGAGTCCCTTAGGCCTTCAGCCTCCATTTTGCCTTCTGACCTGTCGCCCGGTCGCCTCTTCTGCTGGAGCCGGAGCTGCTAAGCTGACTCAGGTGTCCGAGGCCTTCGTTTTGCATTCTGACAGCAAACTTCTTCCTTCAACCTCTGCTGCAACTTTGGCAGTTGCTAGGTCTCCCGAATCCTTCAGGGTTGCAGGTAAGTCTTCCATTTCTAAGCCTGTGAAAAGGCAAGCTCTAGCTTCTCGTTCCCCTCAATCCCAAATGGCTAAAATGGCTAATAATTTGTTGACTCTTATTAGGGGTTCTCAGCCTCGTCCTTCTAAAAGGAGTAGGGATGTTTCCCCTGAGGCTTTGTCCAGCTCAGGTTCTGATTCTTCCCGCATTTCTGCTGATGAAAAGGAATTTTCTCAGGCTTTTTCTCCTTTTGAGGATTCAGATGCAGAGGAGTCCATCCCTTTGGCCTCACCTCCAGAGGATTTCTCTTTTGGTGATACTTTAAATACCATCCGAGAACATTTTAAATTAGAAAGTCAGGATTATCCTCAATCCAAGAAACGGATTAGGGAGTTTCTGGATTTACCTCAGCATAGGGCTCTTGCTATTTCCCCTGTTTTGGAAGTTGATGTTTTTCTGGAAAATTCCTAGTCTCCAAATTTGGTCCCTCCTGCCCCCAGGAAACCTGACAGGTGCTAGAGAGTTCCTGATTCTCATGGCATCTTGGATTCTCATGGTTCCATATGCAAGACTGCATATGAGGAAATTGCAATGGTACCTAAAGAACATTTGGTGTCAACACTTAGAGGACCTGGATGTGATGATTCCTCTGCTTCCATCTCTGCAGATGGAGTTTCTATGGTGGGCAGCAGCCTGTCTACAAAACAAAGGCATGCCTTTTTGGACACCTCTTGCCACTCAAGTTCTGACTAGAGACACATTGGACTACGCCTGGAGAGCACACATGGATGGCAGATGCATACAGGGACGTTGGAATGCCCAGCAGATGCACTTGCACATAAATCTAAAAGAGTTGATTGCAGTTCAGCAGGCCTTACTGGCTTTCAAGCATCTTCTTTCTCCAGGGACCCTGCTTGTCAGGACAGACAACACTACATTCATGTGGTACATCAACAAGCAGGGAGGGATTCACTCTTACCCCCTGTGCAGGCAAAGCATGAATCTTTGGTCCATGGCAGCATCCCTGGACTTGCATCTTCTAGCTCAGTTTCTTCCAGGAAGGCTCATTGTTTTGCCAGACCAGTTGATCAGGCAAACCCTGGATCCTCACGAGTGGCAGCTTAACAGAGCAGTCTCTTACAGCATCATTCAATGTTGGGGCACTCCTCAGATGGATCTTTTCTCCTCCCCAGACAACCATCTGCTACCTCTCTCCTGCACCAGACAGCAGCACAGCAGAGCCTGGAAAGTGGATGCTCTGTCCTTCCCTTGGACGTTGCTATCAGTATATGCCTTTCCTCCTCTTCTTCTTCCCAGAGTATTAGTGTAGATCAGGGATGAATGTCCAAGGGCATTCTCATAGCTCCGGACTGACCCAGACAACATTGGTATCCGCTGCTTCGCAATCTCTCCCACCTTCCTCCTTGGCATCTTCCTCTGAAGCCAGATCTTTTGTTTCAGGAAAGGGGAAACCTTCTATATCATCTTCAGTCTCCATTTGGAAGCATGGCTCATTGTATGACTCCTTCCTTTTTTTCCTCCCTTTCCCAACAGGTGGTTGATGTGCTGAAGGAGGCCAGGAGGCCTAGCACTAGGAAATCCTATGCTGGCAAATGGTAAACGTTCTCTTAATGGATGCAGGCTAGAGAGGAGTCTGCTTCTCATCCTACCCTTCCTCTGATCCTGGAATATCTGGCTGATTTGCTTCAGGGTGGTCCTTCTTTTTCCTCCATCAAGATCCATGATTCAGCCATCTCTGCTCATTGTTCTCTTGAAATTCTCATTTTCTCTCATCCCCTGATGAAAATGTTTCTCAGAGGTGCTTGCAATCTAAAACCTCCCAGAAGAGCACCTACTCCAGTCTGGGATCTTAATTTTGTTCTGGAGAAACTCACTTTTCCTCCTTTTGAGCCAGCTGCCTCTACAGATTTAAAGTTTCTCACTTGGAAGACCGCCTTCCTCTTGGCTATAACTTCAGCAAGGAGGGTTTCGGAGCTGCAAGCTTTGGCCGTGGAGCCTTTTCTTATTTTCCATGCAGATAGTCTCTCTGAGGATTAATCCCTCCTTTATGCCTAATGTGGTTTCCAGCCTGACTCTTAATCAGTCCATGCACCTTCCTACCTTCTTTCCTAATCGTCGCAATAAAGGTGAAAGGATCCTACATTCTCTTGATGTGCACAGACAGCTCAGGTTTTACCTGGACAGGACTAAGGACCTTCAGAAATCAGCACAGTTATTGGTCAGTTTTGCCCTTGGAGCCCAGGGCAGGCTGTTTCTAAGCAGACCATTTCTAAATGGATTACACATTGCATTACTTTTTGTTGTTCCTTTCATAGGTAGGTACTAGACTATTGGCCCAAAGGCCTACGTAAGCCTAGCCAACAAGGTTCCCCTGGCTTACGCCACCCACGAAAGTTATTTTCCTGTGCCACTATCAAGCAGACACACACAAGTGATCCCCAGGGTGTATTTCCTATTTCCCATCCACTCATCAAAATTTTTCTTGAAGAGTGCTAATGAAGAACTTTGCTTGACATAGATGGGTAGCTTGTTCCAGCGTCTGGGAAGTCTCTGGGACCTGAATCTATACCTCCAGCATGTCCTGTTTATTGTGGTGACAAGGTTTAGGTCCCTAGAGTGTGTAGTTCAGAGGGATTGTGATTTATTTAGGTGTAGCATGTCCAGCAACTCTGTGTTTGACATAGCTTTATATGTTAGGTAGAGATTACCTTGGAGTAGGCAATATGGTATGGAGTAAAGCTGGAGTTTTTTGAGACAGTCAGTGTAGGGCATTTGTTTGAGGCCAGTAATCCTCTTTGTGAGGTCCTTGTGTGGCCTTTCCAGCTGCTGCAGATGTCTTGTGAGGTACATTCCAAAAGGGGCATTGTACTCTATAATGGGTCTAATGAGTGTCGAGTAGAGGGGGAACAATTACCTCTCTCTTCCTGGATGAGAACCCTTTTATCACAGTGTGCCACGTAGAAGGACGTTTTGACTACTGTGATGCTGCAGATGTCTTGAGGTACATTCCAAAAGGAGCATTGTACTCTATAATGGGTCTAATGAGTGTTGAGTAGAGGGGGAACAATGACCTCTTTTTTCCTGGATGAGAACCCTTTTATGAAGAGGTGTACCACATAGAAGGACTTTCTGCCTACTGTGGCGATGTGACTATCAAAGGAGAGAGACTACTGTCCACCTGGATCCCAAGGTCTCATCACACATTCGGTGTTAAGTAGATTGCTGCCTATGTGGTAGTTCATGGGTACAGAGTTTTTACCAAAGGGTGTGACACTGCTCTTTTTGGCATTGAGCTTGAGGCCATGGCTCTGACACCAGATATCTGTCTCGGCGAGACCCTTCTGTAGGATGTCCACATCATTTGGGGACTTGACTATGGCTCCTAGTTTGCAGTCATCTGCGAACTTCGTTAGCCAGAGGCCTTCTGTGTTACCCTGTACTTCAGAGAAGTAGATGCCAAACAGGAGAGGTCCCAGGACTGAACCCTGTGGTACTCCACTTGTCACCGGTTTGAAGTCAGATTTGGAGTCTGCAACTTTTTTACAGTGTGGGTTCTGTCAGTGAGCCAGTTGTCAACCCATCTTGTGACGTAGGGATTTATACCTAGTTTAGTGAGTTTAGCTATAATTCCAGAATGGGGGATGGTGTCAAAAGCCTTGGCAAGGTCAAGATAGGCTGTGTGAACCACCTTACCCGTATCTACGGCTTTGGTGACTGCCTCAAAGAAGTCGATCCGGTTCAGGAGGCATGATCTGCTTTTCACAAACCCGAACTGGGTGGGAACCAGAATTTGGAGGTTACCAATGTCTTTGAGTTCCATGATGCGTTCCATGGCCTTGCAGACCAGGCTTGTCAGGCTAATAGGGCGATAGTTCCCAGGATCAGTGGTGGTGCCCCCTTTGTGGAGTGGGATAACTGTTGCTGTGTGCCATTCAGTGGGCACAAAGCCTGATGCGAGGCTATTATTGAACATGGTGCTTAGGTGGGGAGCCAGTTCATTCTGAAGTTCATGTAAAACACAGCCTGGGATGTTGTCTGGTCCCATGGATGCTGTGTTTTTGGCTTTTAGAGAGTGCAGCTTTTACCTGCATGGCAAAGTTCCGCTTCAAGGGGTTAGGACCCACTGTACTAGAGTGGCTTCCAATTCTGCAGCCTTTCTAAGGGGTGTCCCTACTAAACACATTTTGGAGGCTGCCACATGGTCTTCTGTTCACACTTTCACAAAGCATTATAATTTGCCTCTGTTTTCCAGAGCCAGGGCAGGGTTTGCCACTTCGGTGTTGCAGGGCATTATCTACAACCCTTGATGCTGTTAGTTCCTCCCCTCTTTTTTTCTCTGGGCTTTGGTAATCAACCCATTTGTTAGGACTGCAACAGTGAAACACTATGAACATAGTACAGTTGTATACACTTATCATAAATGTCGATGTTGGAGTGTATTCACTGTTGTAGTCCTGTTTTCCCCTCCCTCTTTCCCCCATTTTGTGGTCCTCTCCTATTCTCTTTTCCTGAGGTACAGGCTTAATTTGTTTTTCATCAAATTGGTTTTTGATTTAAGCCTTATTTTCTGAGGGCTCCTGACTGTTATGGCAAGAAAGACCGAGGAAATGATGTCGGCTGCCTCCTTTTGTATCGGACTCCCTGATGTCCTTGACAACCAATGGCAACCAATGTCATTTTTACTTACCTTTGGTATTCTGGCCGATTGAGGGCTACCGGGAGCCAGATAACCCATTTGTTAGGACTGCAACAGTGAATACACTCTAACTGTATTTATGGTAAGTGTACACAACTGTACTTTCCTTCTCTTGTTTTTTTTTCTTTCCATCCTGCATCTAACAATGTGCATCACTTCCAGGGACGGAACTTCACTCATTCCCATTTAAGGAACTCTAGAAGAGATGCAAGATCTTGTATCAAGGGCCCTCCTTGTTGTGTCCTGTGGTTTGGTTTATTCTCTGCAGTAGTTGGCATTCAGCATCTTTTTAAAGAAGCGTCAGTGCTTTGGGATAGATGCTTGTCCTTACTGATGCACATCATGTCATGCTTTTAAATAAAGTGCACTCATCCCTTATGCCTACCAGTTCTGCTTGGCTGCTTTCATAGTTTGGGTTTCAGTTTAGCAGTTGTCAGCAAAAAGTTCTGCATTTTCATGTCTCTAGTTGATAAGAGGCAGAAGACACGACTCCTTGTGGACAAGTGGGACAGTTCCATTTGATACCTAGCTGGTAGGCAGGAGTTTTACATCTGCATAATTTCCTTCCTAGATAGTTCTGCAGTTGTTTGCAGCACTTATATTCTCTTTGAAGGTTTAAGACCTGTGAGAGATGCATGACATCTTGCACATTGCAAGGGTGCATCCCAGAGTATTCATGCCATTCTCCCATCTGTCTTTTATTTATTCACCACCTATGATTGTGTGAAGTAGCTACTTTAGTTATTCAGTCACAAATAAGGGATACTCAGGACTGAAGCTTCTGCTGTGGTCTTCTCTTGCCTATCTGTTCTGAGGTGTCCTGGTTGAGAAATCTTTACAGGGTGATCCCATAGCCCGGTAGCAAGAGACTGGGCACTTGGCACTTTTCCTATCCTTGATAGGACCTGAAGTTACTGGTGTAGGACTTCCCTGTGTGGGGGTTACAGTTTACCAGTGCTCAGGCCAGCGCAAAGCCTTTCCATTGTGTACACCACCATTTGTGTGCAAATTTCATCTTAGTTGATTCTTAGCCATGATGTTGGCCCCAGGGTTATGGGGCTCAGTGCTTCCACCCTGGGTGGTTCACTGTGGGCATCAGGCATGGAGATCTTCAATTTTGAGACTGATAAATTGGAGTTTGAGTTCCTTGATGTCTTTGTGGGATGGTGTCTTCTTTAAGCAGGTCGTACAGCACTTGGGCTTTTGCCTCCTCCTGGACCTGGAGTGGGTGTGGTGGACATCCTTTCTGAGCACTATTTTCATCCCTTCTGTGGAACTACACTTGGATATCTCACGTTTAGAAGTGCACTTTCCCTGCTGCTGCTCTGCCATGAGGACTGATGCCAGCTATCATTTTGTAGCAGATTATTGTGAGACTTTATCTTCCCACATTAAGATTGAGGTCTGAATGGGCATAGGAAGGCTCATCTGCCTTGGAGCTTATGCCCCACTCCTACTCATCTGGCAGGCAGGTTGACTGAAGAGAAGGACTGGGTGCCAGTGAGGTGTAGTACTTGATTTCAGTGGAACTTGAGGCTTTTAACTATTTCTTACTTTTGCAGGCTTCTTGGTTTCTTTATTGGGGAGACCTTGTCTGCTCTGGAGATCCTTTGAATATGGGGTTAGGAAAGATTTAGTCTTCATTCTAGAAAGTGTGTTGATGGTATGAATTCACCATATGTATTTGTCTGCAGTGGATGCCCTGGCTAAAGCATTGGGGACAAGTGTGTCTGCATTTGCCCCACTTGGAGAAAGAGTTTAACAGCCTGCTGATTTGCCATTTAAGAGGAGTGGCCTTTTCAGGCATGAGTTCCAATTCCTGCTTATCTTCATAACTGTTAAGGTAGCACAATGAATGGGGACATATGCCTTTGCCCCACTTGACCTTTGGCTTATCTGTAAGGAATAGGTGATCCCATAGATGCCCCCAGTATGGGGCAGCTGTCTTTCTGGGCCTGACTTTTAGGCCAGCAAGTCTGTCATGAATCTGGTCTCCTCATGTGTGAGAGAGAGAAACTGTTTAATATTGTCTAGGTACTTTGTCTTGAGCTGAGCAGGGGGTGAGTGGAACACACTTTATCAACTGCTCTGTTGATTATCACTTGATGTCCTTACATTCACTGCTCCAGTATTCATTACCATATGGGGATTCCCTGCCGTGGAAACCCGAACGTCTGGCCATTCTATCAAAGACCACTTGTTGCTCATTTAAAAGGTATGCTGAACATCACCCAAATGCTCCTTGTGTAGAATAGGCATAAAGGTGATGTTCAGGCCTACCGTAAGCAGAATGTCTTTGCCACTAGTTTAAGTATCTTTTTTACTGCATTCGTTTCTGCCAGTTGAATGCATTTTCATTCTCCAAGAACTACCTACAGCTGCTTGCTCATTTCTTTGCAGTGCCTGTTGGGGTTTGTTTTTTTTTTCTTGTATTTTTAGTGCTACTTGAGGTTAATGTCATCCAGGAAGGGTAAATGGAAGTGTGCGAGACAGATTCCCCATAAAGACTGCCACGATAAGTGTCTTTTTTTGCCTCGGAGCTTCTCATGACCGTACATCTTGTTTTGTCAGGCATTTGTTCCGAAAACCCTTCCCAGTGGAGTTTCTTCCCTTTCCTTGTATCTTGAGAACCAATGTCTTAGGCTTCTCGCTAAAGATAAAATGGAAGGAATCTCCTGATCTGAGTGTCACCTGTTGGGGAAGAAGGTGAAAAAGGTATGACCAGAATCTTCTGCTGTCCAGCCTCTGCCAGGTGTTTCTCCTGAGGTTATGAACCCAGAGGCTTGCCCATCTGTGTTGTCAGATTACTCTACCACAACTGTGTTGGAGGCCGGTGAGGGTCTGGCAGGCAGCATTTCTGGAGAGCCTTTGCAGGCATCCATCTTAGATTTTCAGGGTGAAAAAATGGTTGATTTTTCCGAGGGAACTAGGGGAGTTCCTGAGTCTTTAGTTTGCAGGGGACGTTCCTTTAAAAAAGAAACAGAAAATTAAACATGTATCTTCTTGTCCTAGGGGACCCATAAAGTGAGTGGCAGGCCTTCACTCAGAGGCTGTTTACTGCTTTAATGTCATTTAAATCTCCTCAAGGGGTTTTGGTTCCTGCTCTTCCTTGGTCCTCTACTCCCCATAAAAGACCTAGAGAATACATTTCTTTTGAGGATGAGTGAGATTCTGATAATGAATCCCCTGACTTATAAAACTCAAATTCCTTTTCTTTTGGACTTTGGGTCAGAGGAGGAGGAATCTTTTAGCCCAGATGTTCCTTTTGAGGAAATTTCCTTTGGGGACACGCACTCTAGGATGATGGATTTTTTTTTTTTTTTTTTTAAGTGGGATTGTGCTCAGGTCTCTGATATCCATAAAGAGGTACTATGAGTTGCTGCATTTGGAGTCTCCTAAAATTGTGGCTGCTCCTCCTGTTTTGGCTGCTTTTTCCAATGCTTCTCATGCGCCTAATTCTCTGCCCTTGCTCCTAAGATGCCTGATGTTTTATAGGGTGCCTGAGGAGTGTTCTTTCCTATGAAAATGCACAGCTGCTGACCCCTGTATAGTGTCTGTGGCCTCTGATAAGACATTTCAGTTTCTTCTTTCTCCCAAGTTATTGCCTTCTGACAAGGACAGCAGAACTGTGGAAATGTTGGGTAAAAACGTGTACACTTCTGCTACCCTAGCTTTTAGGGCTGTTAGTTTAGACCCATATGTTTGGGTTGGTGTTGGCTCTTCTTTCTCAGGCCTGTCAATGTTTCTGATTTTCCAGACACTGAGAGTAAAATTTCTGTTCTTTCCTTGCTAGGGACTTCCTTTCAAGTCCTTAGCCATTCTATTAAATGTAGTTGTGCAGCAGATGACTCTTCTAGGGCTGCTGTTTTAGGTTCAGTAATGTGGAGGTTTTCTTGGCTTAGGCTTCAACCTCTATCTGATATTAACGCTAAGTTGATGGATGCTCCTGTGGACCCCAAACTTTTGTTTGGGGAAGCTGTTCCTGGCTATTTACTTTCAGGATAAGGGTAAGGCCTTACAGAAGCTTAAACATGTGTTTGTTTCTCCTGATGTTTTTCGTGTTTTACTGTTTCAGTCATCACATTTGGGTTATCCCTGCCAGGGTAGCCCTCAGTCGGCCCGAATACCAGAGGTTTAGTATTTCTGCGTCTGTTGCCGTCACTCCAGGACTGACGTCAGGTCGTCAGTGGTATAAATTAAGGCAGCCGACGCCATTACATCAGTCTTTCTTGCCGAGGAGCCCGAAGCAGAAGCAGTTTGCACAAGTGCCGGTCGACTGCTACTTGTGTTTTCCATTTCTGAATTGAAGTTGGTCTTGTAAAGCTAAGTACCCCATTGGGGATCCTTTTTTCTTGCTCTAAACGATGTTAGAAAAAGATAAAAATTCTCTCGCCTGTGGAAAGCAAATACCACACCGAGACTTTCTTTCTTACTGCGTCACTTGCTTAGGCCCAGACCACGACATCCCCCGCTGTTGCGTTTGTGCTTTGTTCAACGCCAGAACTATATCTTTCAGGTCCTTATTGTAGCAAGATTTTTTCACTGTCAGTCCTCGAATTCCGATATGGCTTTGGTAAGCCATCCGACAGCAGATCTTCCAAAAAACGTAAGGATAAAGACAGAAGCAGCCCGCACAGGTCCAAAACTGCTGATGATGCTTCTGTTATGCTACTCATCCTTGTTCCTCAGTGAGGCACTCTCCCAGCCCCTGATGTCCACTTCTGCGGATTCGGAGGCCGCTACTGAGACTAGTCCGGTATGCCACAAGACTCTTCATTGACCTAAGGATCCTGCGGATGTCTCTACCTTGGATGGGCTTGGAGCCACTGAGCAGGCACTGGCTTCCGAGGAAGTACTTAGCACTACCGATTCTCAGCACAGACAGACTTCATTCGTATCTACCGTTCTTTCGAAAACTACCGAGTTTATAAGGTCCAGGGTATGAACCACACCCAAAAAAACAACAACCAAAGCTCAGGCACCTGCTTCCCTTGCCTTGGTCTCAAATGCTTAAAATGGCGGAAGACTTTATAATGCTTATCAGGGGAAGCCAGGCTACCCCTTCCAAAAGAAAGAGATTTGTCTCCAGTAGTTTTATCTGAACAGGAGTCAGATGACTCTGATGCATCTGTATATGAAGATATGCAACCTCTCTCTGCTTATGAGGATTCTGATGCAGAGGAATCCATCCCTTCATCTTCTCCACCTGAGGACTTTTCCTTTGGGCAAACCTTACATACCTTTAAGGGAGCATTTCCAATGGGAATGTCAGGACTACCCTCAGTCAAAGTGACTCAGGGAATTCTTAGATCTTCCACAGCACAGACCCTCTGGCCATTCCTCCTGTCCTGGATGTTGTGGATGTTTTTATGGAATCCATTTTGACCAGACACCTTCCCTCATGCTCTCAGAAAACCTGACAGGTATTCTAGAGTCCCTGACTCTCTCAAATTTCTTTTCAAAAATCCTACTGCTGACCCCAGGGTTATCTCTCAAGGACCTAAAGGAATTAAAGAAACTTCTGCTAAGAATCCCACCCTCTCAGATAGGGATTCCCGAGCATTAGACAGATGGGGTAAAAAAGTATACACCTCTGCTACTCTTGCTGTTAGAGCACTAAACTGTCAGGTGTTCTTCGTGTTTCACTGCTGCAGTCATTACATTTGGATAATCTGCTGGCAGGTTGCCCTCAGTCAGCCTAATTAACAAAGTCTTGGGTCCTGTGTCGGTTACTGTCCCTTCTTCCATGATGTCAGGTCATCAGGGGTATAAAACATGCAGCCAACGCCATTTTCATCAGTCTTTCTTGCTGCGTGGTGCCCGAAGCAGAAGCAGTTCGCAAGTGCCAGTCGGCCGACTCCTGAAATTTTCGCTTTCAAGTTTCAGAACCAAAGTCTTCTACCTAAAGCTAAGTACCCCATTGGGGAAACTTTTTCTTGTCTTTACCGATGTCAGTAAAATTTAATAATTGTATTACTTGTGGCAAGCAAATACCTCATAAGGATTTTCATTTGTACAATGTTCCTTGCCTAGGCCCTGACCACAACTTACCTTGCTGTCGGTTTTGTGCTAAATTTAACCAACGCACTATTAAGCATCAATATATTTTTGCATCTAAATATTTTGGCTCAAGGTTTAACTATCCAGAAATGTCGTCTGTTAGCAATCCGACTACCGGAATTCACAAAAAACACAAAGAAAAAGACAGGTCCAAAACAGATGAAGCTTCTCCTAAGCCAGTCACCGGTACTCAGTGAGGTGCTTTTGCAGCCCCTGATACCCACTACTTTTGATTCACAGGCCTCTACTGAGATCCATTCAGAGTCTGGTATGCTGCGACACACTAAGTATTGAACCCGCGGTTGTCTCTACCTTAGATGGGTCTGGAGCCGCTGAGCAGGCACCGGCTTCTGGGGGTGTTTTCATGCCTAAAGATTTGTATATTAAACAGACACCATCTTCAAAACCAAGGCCAAAACCAACTTCTATGTCTAAAATACAGATGCTTGGGCCATGTGCACAGGCCCCTATGCCTAAAAAACAAATGATCAAAATGGCTGAGGATTTAATTACCTTAATCAGGGGTTCCCAACCCCCTCCTGCTAAGAGGCCTAGGCAAGGCACTGATTATGAATCTTCAGATCAGGTTTCCATTCTGATTCCTTTTCTGATCAGGAATTATCTATTCCACCTTATGAGGACTTTGATGCAGAAGAATCCATCCCTTCTGCTTCTCCTCCTGAGGATTTGAGAAACTTTGCATACCTTAAGGGAACATATTCATTGGGAGAGTCGGGATTTTTCAGAATCCAAAAAGAGGCTTAATGATTTCCTTCTCCTTCCTCAGCATAGGCCTTTGGCTATACCTCCTGTTCTAGACATTGTTGATTATGTTTTCTCAGAATCCAGCTTGGCTCCTGATTCCCTGCCTCCGACTCCTAGTAAGCCAGATAGATATTACAGGGTTCCTGTCTCCCACAAATTTCTTTTTAAAACCCTACTGCTGACCCTGAAACTATTTCTCAGGGTCCCAAGGGTGTTAAGGCTTCTACTGCTAAAAATCCTACCCCTTCTGATAGAGACTCCAGGGCACTGTATAGATGGGGTTAAGAAGGTTTACACGTCTGCAACCCTGGCAATCAGGGCTTTAAACTGTCAATTTCATATGCTTAAATATCAGCAGCATGTCATGGGCTTACTTAAACAGAAAATGTTGATTTCTGACTTTGTGGGAAATAGTTACAGGATTTATTGCATTCAGCTGAACAAGTTGGAAAGCATACTTTGCAATGTGGTTTTGATTCCTTGGAGGCCTCCTGCAGGGCCGCTGTAACTGGATTTGTGATAAGAAGGCATGCTTGGCTCAAGGAGCAAAATCTGCCTGATCATGTTAAAGCAAAATTGTTGGATGCTCCTTTACAACAGGACAGTCTATTTGGTAATAAGACAGAAGAAGTTTTGAAAAAGATGGAAGACAAAGCTAAATCTATGCAAACTGTTAAAGATTGCTTACAAGTGCAGCCACCCAGGTTCAGTAGGCACTGGCCTACTAAGAATTGGTCCTTTCCAGTACCCACCAGAGCCACTCAGGTCAAACCCAGACACCCCAAAAGCTCCAGGTTTCAGTCACAGGGAACTTACAGAACAAAACAATGGGGTGCCTCCATGTCCAAATCTGGAAGTAGCAAGGCACCTCCCTATGGTAAACAGTCTCAATGACTTTCATCTGCCATTTCCAAGCACTTATCTTTTGTCAGCCCCCTTGGAGGGAAAACCAGCACCTCATGCACAAAATTGGCATCTAATTACCCAGGGCAAGTGGGTTTTAAATATAGTATCCCAGGGATACAGATTTCATTTCCACAAGTTACCAATTCCAAACAGATGACCAGATCTGCCTCCAAATCAGTGGGCAGAGGCCAAGAAACAAGTTATGTCCCACATGAATATGGGGGCTATTCAACCACTACCAGAAAAGGAAAAGGAACAAGGTTTTTATTCAAGACTTTTTTCCTAGTACCCAGAAAAGACCAATCATGGCGTCCAATCCTGGACTTATCCATTCTAAATACTTTCCGTAACATTCCAAAATTCAAGATGCTGACTCTACAACAGTTACTGCCTACGCTAGGCAAGGATGCCTGGTTGGTAACTCTAGACTTAAGAGGCTTACCTGCATATCCCAATCAGGGAATCTTGCAGAAGATACCTCCACTTCAAAGCAAGCTATTTGCATTACCAGTTCCCTGCACTGCCGTTTGGCTTATCTACTGCACCCAGGGTCTTCACAAAGTGCCTGGCACAAGTAATTGCATTTTGCAGACAAGCATTCAAATTTATCCTTATCTGGATGATTGTCTGATTCAGGCAGAAAACAAGGACACTCTTCTGCAGCATCTGGCATTTGTAAAAAGGCTTCTAACTTGCCTAGGGTACGCCATAAACAAAAAGAAATCACAACTGGTACCCTCTCAAAAAATTACATTCCTGGGTGCACGTTTGAATACAACTGCCCAGATGGCTTGCCTCATGCCAGACAAACAAATCCAATTGATGTGGCCACAAAAACCCAGTTATCTGCAAGACAAATTCTGCAGGCCTTGGGTTTCATGGCTTCCTGCATTCTTCTAATTCCATATGCAAGACTGCATACGAGGAAACTTCAATGGTACCTAAAAAGCTTATGGAGTCAACATTGTCACAGACTGGAAACAATGATTCCTATCCTTCCTTGCCTGCAGCAAGAGTTCCTATGGTGGGCAGAGGCCTGTCAGCAGAACAAGGGACTGTCGTTCATTCCACCCCCTGCCACCCAAACCCTGACTACAGACGCATCAGACTATGCTTGGGGGGCACATCTGGCAGGGAGATGCATTCAGGGCGTATGGAGCCCAAATCAAATGCACCTGCATATCAATCAGAAAGAGATGCTAGCTGTGCAGAATTCTCTGACATCTTTCAAGGACTTTCTTCATCCAGGACAACTGCTGATAAAGACAGACAGCACCAGTCATGTGGTACATAAACAAGCGGGGGGGGGGGGTACCCATTCCTACCCCCTTTGCAGACTAGCCATCGCTTTGTGGAACACAGCATTGACTTACCAAATACATCTACAAGCTCAATTCCTGCCAGGAAAGCAAAATACTCTGGCAGACGAACTAAGCAGAAATCTTATGGACCCACACGAATGGAAACTGGATCCACAAATATTCATGTTGGCACACAAAATGGGAAAGCCCAGGCATATATTTTTTTTGCCTCACCCCAAAACGATCAGTTGGACAAATTCTGCCCAAGAATCCATCACAAAAAAGCTTGGAAAGTGGATGCTCTATCCTTCAGCTGGAAAAACCCATCAGTCTATGCTTTTGCCACTCTGCCTTTGCTCTCCAAGGTGTTACTAAAAGTCAGACAGGAAAAAACAAAAATTATTCTGATTGCTGCATACTGGCCTTGCCAACACTGGTTCCCACTCGTACGCAATATGTCACACCTTCCTCCGTGCTACCTGCCTCAGAACCTTATCTACTGTCTCAGCAGAACTTTCAAATTCTACACACTCTGCCCCAAACTCTGAACCTTGCAGCATGGCTAATAAACTAATTTCACCAGTTACATCTCTCAGCAAACCTGTGATGTCATTTTGGAGGCTAGAAGGCCTAGTACTAGAAAATCTTATGCTGATAAATGGAATAGATTCTGTGCCTGGAATCAGGCACAAGAAATAAGCACAGCAATGCCCAATATTCCTCAGATTCTGCAATATTTAACTGAGATGCTTCACAAGGGCCTATCTTTCTCTTCCATAAAAATCCATGCCTCTGCCATTTCAGCTCATTACAACACAGAGCCTCCCCTCTTTTCTCATCCCCTGCTAAAGCAGTATCTCAGAGGGGCCAAGAATTTAAGACCTCTCAGGAGAGCACCAACTCCTGCATGGGACCTCAGATGTTCTTCATCTCACATTGCTGCAGTCCTTACACTTGGGTAGTCCGCTGTCCTCGGTCGGCCCGAATATCAAAGTATTAGGCTGACGTCGGTCAAGGCGCTTAAGACTGACATCAGAACGTCAGGGTACAAATGCGCATGACCGACGTCATATCCTCAGTCTTTTTTGCCGCATGGTCTGATGCAGAAGCAGCGTTGCAAGTGCCGTTCGGCATTCTGAAATTTTTCGAATTCAGAGTTTCAGACCGAGTCAAAGTTGGCTAAGTACCCCGTTGGGGAATATTTTAGTTTTTTCTTGCCTCAGTGGTTTACCGGATGTCAGAAAAAGTGAATAACTGTATTTCTTGTGGGAAACAGATACCGCATAGAGATTATCATACTTTGTGTATTCCTTGTTTGGGGCCTGAGCACGACTAGGTTCAATAAGCGCACTATTAAGCGAAGGTTGGATTGTGCCAGGTTGGTCTTCGGGAAGCGGTGCAATTATAATATGCCGCCGGATGCTCCGCGCCGCTTCTTCAAGAAGCGCAAAGACAAAGCAGCTAAACCCAGGCAAGAAGAGTTGTCCGTGCCGGACGCCGGTTCTTTAGAGGCGTCAGTGGAACCGGTGGTTCCGCCGGAGGCTTCTCTGGAGTCCCAGGGGGAGACTTTGATATTGCAGGCCTCTCAGGAGGCAGGTCAGGCTGAAGGGGCTTCTCAGGTTACTGTACTCCCCTCCCTTCCTAGGGTGGTTAGGCCCTCTCCTTCTGTTTCTAAGGCTTCTCCCAGAGGCAGGCCAGGTTTAGCTTCTGTTGGTGTCACTCCTAGTTCTTCAGGATCTGTGCCCAAGAAGCACATGCTTAAAATGGCAGAAGATTTAATTACTTTGATTAGAGGTTCTTTGCCCCCTCCTGATAAGAGGCCTAGGGTGGAACCAGAGTTGGGGAGTTTTGAGCAGGCTTCAGATGTTTCAGAGTCTTCGCTGAAGACTTGCAGGAGTATTCTCCTTATTCTGATTCTGATGTGGATGATTCTACTCCTTCTGCTTCTCCTCCAGAGGATTTTTCTTTTCAGAGACTCTTCATTCAATGAGGGAACATTTTAAGTGGGAAGGTCAGGACTTCTCTGATTCCAGGAAAAGGCTTAGGGAATTTTGCTTTTACCCCAGCATAGGCCTTTGGCTATACCACCTGTTCTGGATGTTGTGGAAGATGTGTTTGCAGAGGCTTCACTTAATCCTGATTCTTTGCCTCCTGCTCCTGTTAAGCCGGACAGGTATTACAGGGTGCCTGAAGCTCATAAATATCTTTATAAGAGTCCTAGGGCGGACCCAGAAACTGTTAGTCAGGGACCTAAGGGTGTCAAGGCCTCTGTTGTAAAAAATCCGGTTCCTCCAGATAAGGAGGCCAGGGCTTTGGATAGATGGGGAAAGAAAGTCTATACTTCTTCCACCTTAGCTATGAGGGCTTTGAATTGCCAGTTTCACATGTTGAAATATCAAAACTATCTTCTTTCTCAATTGAAGTCTAAGGTTGATGCTCTGGCGGAAGGTATTGAGTGTAAAGAATTACAAGATTTGGTACATGTTTGTGAACAGGTTGGTAAGCACTCTTTACAATGTGGTTTTGATGCTGTACAGGCCTCGTCTAGGGTGGCTGCCACTGGGTCAGTTCTTCGCAGGCACGCCTGGCTGAGGGATCAGAATTTATCTGACCATGTTAAGACAAGGATTTTAGATGCTCCTTTACAGTCTGATGTGTTGTTTGGTTCTCCTGTGGAGGCAGTCTTAAAGAAAATGGAAGACAAGGCTAAGTCTATGCAGACTGTTAAAGATTTTTTGCAAGTTCAGCCTCCGAAATTTAGTAGGAATTGGCCTGCTAAGGGGTGGACGTACCCTTCTTATGATTCACTGTCTAGGGGTAGATCTAGACGTGGTAGGGGCAGAGCTCAGGGCTCTTTCAGACCTAGAACAGGGAGTTCACCTGCACAGTCTTCGGGTGAGGGCAGGGGCCAGTCCTTTCGTAAACAGGCCCAATGACCTACCTTTTCAGCTGCCAGAGCCTTCTTGTCTGGCAGTGCCTTTGGGAGGAAGGTTGGCACTCTTCACAGAAAATTGGAGTTTAATTACCCAGGACAGATGGGTATTGGATATCATACACCAAGGTTACAAGTTTTATTTCCATACCTTGCCTCCTTTCAAAGGCATGCCAGGCGTTCCTCCTCAGCAAAGAATAGAGGCTCACAAACAAATTTCTCTGCTACTTCAAATAGGGGCCATACAGCCGGTCCCTCTGCCAGAAGTGGGCCTAGGATTTTATTCTCGCCTGTTCCTAGTACCAAAGAAGGGGAACACGTGGAGACCAATTTTGGATTTATCTATCCTCAACACTTATCTGGACATTCCCAAGTTCAAAATGTTGACGTTACAACAGCTTTTACCTCTGCTGGGCAAAGATCACTGGATGGTGACTCTGGATCTCAAGGAGGCTTACCTTCATGTTCCTATCAGGCTAAGTTGCAGGAAGTATCTGCGTTTTGAGCTGGGACTTCTCATTATCAGTTCTCTGCATTGCCCTTTGGCTTATCTACTGCGCCCAGAGTGTTCAAAGGTTCTGGCTCCAGTGATAGCTTTCTTCAGGCTAAAAGGAATACAGATCTATCCTTATTTGGACGATTGCCTGATTCTGGCCCAAGGAAAGGACAAACTTCTTCATCATTTGCAATATGTGATAGCAGTGCTAAGATGCCTGGGGTATTCTGTGAGCGAAATAAAGTCCAGTCTAGTACCCTCTCAGGACATGTGCTTTCTGGGTGTGAGACTGAATACAGCATCCCAGATGGCCTTTTGACCCCGGACAAACAAAAGAATCTTTCCCTTTACTTCCATCAATTGTCTCATCAGTCCAGGCTGACTGCAAGGACAGTCCTTCAAGCCTTGGGGTTCATGGCATCTTGTATTCTGGTGCTTCCCAATGCCAAACTGCATATGAGGAAGCTACAATGGTATCTCAAAATGTATGGACACAGCACTGCCAAGATATGGACACTGTCATTCAGATAATACCTTGCATTCAAAAGGAATTTTTGTGGTGGGCTCAGGAATGTCACCTAAACAAGGGACTCTCTGTGACCAGGCCAGAGGCGAGTCAGATTCTAACGACAGATGCCTCAGACAAAGCTTGGGGAGCTCATCTAAATGGAAAGTGGATACAAGACACGTGGCCTGCCAGACTACAACATCTACATATCAACTTGAAGGAGATGTTAGCAGTCCAATTTGCATTGATAGCTTTCAAGGATTTACTTCTTC